>NW_028283182.1:0-71635 GCF_059441175.1 Urocampus carinirostris
AATCCATTCTAGAAAAGGAACCTCTTTCAATTTTCTTTCCAATTCCTCAAAAGGAATTGTCTGTCTGTCTGTCTGTCTGTCTGTAATATTTTCCCTGACCGGGAATCGAACCTGGGCCACAACAGTGAGAGTGCTGGATCCTAGCCACTAGACCACCAGGGACTTTACTAGAAAAAAGTTGACTGTCGTCAAATCCATTCTGGAAAAAGGAACCTCTTTCAATGCTTTTTCCAATTCTTTGATAAGAATTTTCTGTCTTTCCGTCTATAATAATAGACCTGATCGGGAATCGAACCCGGGCCACAGCATTGAAAGTGCTGGATCCTAGCCACTAGACCACCAGGGACTTTACTACAAAAGAGTTGACTGTCGTCAAATCCATTCTGGAAAAAGGAACCTCTTTCAATGCTTTTTCCAATTCTTTGATAAGAATTTTCTGTCTTTCCGTCTATAATAATAGACCTGACCGGGAATCGAACCCGGGCCACAGCAGTGAGAGTGCTGGATGCTAGCCACTAGACCATCAGGGACTGTACAGGAAAAAAGTTATCCATTCTAGAAAAAGGAACCTCTGTCAATGTTCATTCCAATTCCTCAAGAGGAATTTTCTATCTGCGTGTAACAGTTTCCCTGACCTGGAATCGAACCCAGGCCACAGCAGTGAAAGTGCTGGATCCTAGCCACTAGACCACCAGGGACTTAACTAGAAAAAAGTTGACTGTCGTCAAATCCATTCTAGAAAAGGAACCTCTTTCAATTTTCTTTCCAATTCCTCAAAAGGAATTGTCTGTCTGTCTGTCTGTCTGTCTGTCTGTCTGTCTGTCTGTCTGTCTGTCTGTCTGTCTGTCTGTCTGTCTGTCTGTCTGTCTGTCTGTCTGTCTGTCTGTCTGTCTGTCTGTCTGTCTGTCTGTCTGTCTGTCTGTCTGTCTGTCTGTCTGTCTGTCTGTCTGTCTGTCTGTCTGTCTGTCTGTCTGTCTGTCTGTCTGTCTGTCTGTCTGTCTGTCTGTCTGTCTGTCTGTCTGTCTGTCTGTCTGTCTGTCTGTCTGTCTGTCTGTCTGTCTGTCTGTCTGTCTGTCTGTCTGTCTGTCTGTCTGTCTGTCTGTCTGTCTGTCTGTAATATTTTCCCTGACCGGGAATCGAACCTGGGCCACAACAGTGAGAGTGCTGGATGCTAGCCACTAGACCATCAGGGACTGTACAGGAAAAAAGTTGACTGTCGTCAAATCCATTCTGGAAAAAGGAACCTCTTTCAATGCTTTTTCCAATTCTTTGATAAGAATTTTCTGTCTTTCCGTCTATAATAATAGACCTGACCGGGAATCGAACCCGGGCCACAGCAGTGAGAGTGCTGGATGCTAGCCACTAGACCATCAGGGACTGTACAGGAAAAAAGTTGACTGTCGGAAAATCCATTCTAGAAAAAGGAACCTCTGTCAATGTTCATTCCAATTCCTCAAGAGGAATTTTCTATCTGCGTGTAACAGTTTCCCTGACCTGGAATCGAACCCAGGCCACAGCAGTGAAAGTGCTGGATCCTAGCCACTAGACCACCAGGGACTTAACTAGAAAAAAGTTGACTGTCGTCAAATCCATTCTAGAAAAGGAACCTCTTTCAATTTTCTTTCCAATTCCTCAAAAGGAATTGTCTGTCTGTCTGTCTGTCTGTCTGTAATATTTTCCCTGACCGGGAATCGAACCTGGGCCACAACAGTGAGAGTGCTGGATCCTAGCCACTAGACCACCAGGGACTTTACTAGAAAAAAGTTGACTGTCGTCAAATCCATTCTGGAAAAAGGAACCTCTTTCAATGCTTTAATTCTTTGATAAGAATTTTCTGTCTTTCCGTCTATAATAATAGACCTGATCGGGAATCGAACCCGGGCCACAGCATTGAAAGTGCTGGATCCTAGCCACTAGACCACCAGGGACTTTACTACAAAAGAGTTGACTGTCGTCAAATCCATTCTGGAAAAAGGAACCTCTTTCAATGCTTTTTCCAATTCTTTGATAAGAATTTTCTGTCTTTCCGTCTATAATAATAGACCTGACCGGGAATCGAACCCGGGCCACAGCAGTGAGAGTGCTGGATGCTAGCCACTAGACCATCAGGGACTGTACAGGAAAAAAGTTGACTGTCGGAAAATCCATTCTAGAAAAAGGAACCTCTGTCAATGTTCATTCCAATTCCTCAAGAGGAATTTTCTATCTGCGTGTAACAGTTTCCCTGACCTGGAATCGAACCCAGGCCACAGCAGTGAAAGTGCTGGATCCTAGCCACTAGACCACCAGGGACTTAACTAGAAAAAAGTTGACTGTCGTCAAATCCATTCTAGAAAAGGAACCTCTTTCAATTTTCTTTCCAATTCCTCAAAAGGAATTGTCTGTCTGTCTGTCTGTCTGTCTGTCTGTCTGTCTGTCTGTCTGTCTGTCTGTCTGTCTGTCTGTCTGTCTGTCTGTCTGTCTGTCTGTCTGTCTGTCTGTCTGTCTGTCTGTCTGTCTGTCTGTCTGTCTGTCTGTCTGTCTGTCTGTCTGTCTGTCTGTCTGTCTGTCTGTCTGTCTGTCTGTCTGTCTGTCTGTCTGTCTGTCTGTCTGTCTGTCTGTCTGTCTGTCTGTCTGTCTGTCTGTCTGTCTGTCTGTCTGTCTGTCTGTCTGTCTGTCTGTCTGTCTGTCTGTCTGTCTGTCTGTCTGTCTGTCTGTCTGTCTGTCTGTCTGTCTGTCTGTCTGTCTGTCTGTCTGTCTGTCTGTCTGTCTGTCTGTCTGTCTGTCTGTCTGTCTGTCTGTCTGTCTGTCTGTCTGTCTGTCTGTCTGTCTGTCTGTCTGTCTGTCTGTCTGTCTGTCTGTCTGTCTGTCTGTCTGTCTGTCTGTCTGTCTGTCTGTCTGTCTGTCTGTCTGTCTGTCTGTCTGTCTGTCTGTCTGTCTGTCTGTCTGTCTGTCTGTCTGTCTGTCTGTCTGTCTGTCTGTCTGTCTGTCTGTCTGTCTGTCTGTCTGTCTGTCTGTCTGTCTGTCTGTCTGTCTGTCTGTCTGTCTGTCTGTCTGTCTGTCTGTCTGTCTGTCTGTCTGTCTGTCTGTCTGTCTGTCTGTCTGTCTGTCTGTCTGTCTGTCTGTCTGTCTGTCTGTCTGTCTGTCTGTCTGTCTGTCTGTCTGTCTGTCTGTCTGTCTGTCTGTCTGTCTGTCTGTCTGTCTGTCTGTCTGTCTGTCTGTCTGTCTGTCTGTCTGTCTGTCTGTCTGTCTGTCTGTCTGTCTGTCTGTCTGTCTGTCTGTCTGTCTGTCTGTCTGTCTGTCTGTCTGTCTGTCTGTCTGTCTGTCTGTCTGTCTGTCTGTCTGTCTGTCTGTCTGTCTGTCTGTCTGTCTGTCTGTCTGTCTGTCTGTCTGTCTGTCTGTCTGTCTGTCTGTCTGTCTGTCTGTCTGTCTGTCTGTCTGTCTGTCTGTCTGTCTGTCTGTCTGTCTGTCTGTCTGTCTGTCTGTCTGTCTGTCTGTCTGTCTGTCTGTCTGTCTGTCTGTCTGTCTGTCTGTCTGTCTGTCTGTCTGTCTGTCTGTCTGTCTGTCTGTCTGTCTGTCTGTCTGTCTGTCTGTCTGTCTGTCTGTCTGTCTGTCTGTCTGTCTGTCTGTCTGTCTGTCTGTCTGTCTGTCTGTCTGTCTGTCTGTCTGTCTGTCTGTCTGTCTGTCTGTCTGTCTGTCTGTCTGTCTGTCTGTCTGTCTGTCTGTCTGTCTGTCTGTCTGTCTGTCTGTCTGTCTGTCTGTCTGTCTGTCTGTCTGTCTGTCTGTCTGTCTGTCTGTCTGTCTGTCTGTCTGTCTGTCTGTCTGTCTGTCTGTCTGTCTGTCTGTCTGTCTGTCTGTCTGTCTGTCTGTCTGTCTGTCTGTCTGTCTGTCTGTCTGTCTGTCTGTCTGTCTGTCTGTCTGTCTGTCTGTCTGTCTGTCTGTCTGTCTGTCTGTCTGTCTGTCTGTCTGTCTGTCTGTCTGTCTGTCTGTCTGTCTGTCTGTCTGTCTGTCTGTCTGTCTGTCTGTCTGTCTGTCTGTCTGTCTGTCTGTCTGTCTGTCTGTCTGTCTGTCTGTCTGTCTGTCTGTCTGTCTGTCTGTCTGTCTGTCTGTCTGTCTGTCTGTCTGTCTGTCTGTCTGTCTGTCTGTCTGTCTGTCTGTCTGTCTGTCTGTCTGTCTGTCTGTCTGTCTGTCTGTCTGTCTGTCTGTCTGTCTGTCTGTCTGTCTGTCTGTCTGTCTGTCTGTCTGTCTGTCTGTCTGTCTGTCTGTCTGTCTGTCTGTCTGTCTGTCTGTCTGTCTGTCTGTCTGTCTGTCTGTCTGTCTGTCTGTCTGTCTGTCTGTCTGTCTGTCTGTCTGTCTGTCTGTCTGTCTGTCTGTCTGTCTGTCTGTCTGTCTGTCTGTCTGTCTGTCTGTCTGTCTGTCTGTCTGTCTGTCTGTCTGTCTGTCTGTCTGTCTGTCTGTCTGTCTGTCTGTCTGTCTGTCTGTCTGTCTGTCTGTCTGTCTGTCTGTCTGTCTGTCTGTCTGTCTGTCTGTCTGTCTGTCTGTCTGTCTGTCTGTCTGTCTGTCTGTCTGTCTGTCTGTCTGTCTGTCTGTCTGTCTGTCTGTCTGTCTGTCTGTCTGTCTGTCTGTCTGTCTGTCTGTCTGTCTGTCTGTCTGTCTGTCTGTCTGTCTGTCTGTCTGTCTGTCTGTCTGTCTGTCTGTCTGTCTGTCTGTCTGTCTGTCTGTCTGTCTGTCTGTCTGTCTGTCTGTCTGTCTGTCTGTCTGTCTGTCTGTCTGTCTGTCTGTCTGTCTGTCTGTCTGTCTGTCTGTCTGTCTGTCTGTCTGTCTGTCTGTCTGTCTGTCTGTCTGTCTGTCTGTCTGTCTGTCTGTCTGTCTGTCTGTCTGTCTGTCTGTCTGTCTGTCTGTCTGTCTGTCTGTCTGTCTGTCTGTCTGTCTGTCTGTCTGTCTGTCTGTCTGTCTGTCTGTCTGTCTGTCTGTCTGTCTGTCTGTCTGTCTGTCTGTCTGTCTGTCTGTCTGTCTGTCTGTCTGTCTGTCTGTCTGTCTGTCTGTCTGTCTGTCTGTCTGTCTGTCTGTCTGTCTGTCTGTCTGTCTGTCTGTCTGTCTGTCTGTCTGTCTGTCTGTCTGTCTGTCTGTCTGTCTGTCTGTCTGTCTGTCTGTCTGTCTGTCTGTCTGTCTGTCTGTCTGTCTGTCTGTCTGTCTGTCTGTCTGTCTGTCTGTCTGTCTGTCTGTCTGTCTGTCTGTCTGTCTGTCTGTCTGTCTGTCTGTCTGTCTGTCTGTCTGTCTGTCTGTCTGTCTGTCTGTCTGTCTGTCTGTCTGTCTGTCTGTCTGTCTGTCTGTCTGTCTGTCTGTCTGTCTGTCTGTCTGTCTGTCTGTCTGTCTGTCTGTCTGTCTGTCTGTCTGTCTGTCTGTCTGTCTGTCTGTCTGTCTGTCTGTCTGTCTGTCTGTCTGTCTGTCTGTCTGTCTGTCTGTCTGTCTGTCTGTCTGTCTGTCTGTCTGTCTGTCTGTCTGTCTGTCTGTCTGTCTGTCTGTCTGTCTGTCTGTCTGTCTGTCTGTCTGTCTGTCTGTCTGTCTGTCTGTCTGTCTGTCTGTCTGTCTGTCTGTCTGTCTGTCTGTCTGTCTGTCTGTCTGTCTGTCTGTCTGTCTGTCTGTCTGTCTGTCTGTCTGTCTGTCTGTCTGTCTGTCTGTCTGTCTGTCTGTCTGTCTGTCTGTCTGTCTGTCTGTCTGTCTGTCTGTCTGTCTGTCTGTCTGTCTGTCTGTCTGTCTGTCTGTCTGTCTGTCTGTCTGTCTGTCTGTCTGTCTGTCTGTCTGTCTGTCTGTCTGTCTGTCTGTCTGTCTGTCTGTCTGTCTGTCTGTCTGTCTGTCTGTCTGTCTGTCTGTCTGTCTGTCTGTCTGTCTGTCTGTCTGTCTGTCTGTCTGTCTGTCTGTCTGTCTGTCTGTCTGTCTGTCTGTCTGTCTGTCTGTCTGTCTGTCTGTCTGTCTGTCTGTCTGTCTGTCTGTCTGTCTGTCTGTCTGTCTGTCTGTCTGTCTGTCTGTCTGTCTGTCTGTCTGTCTGTCTGTCTGTCTGTCTGTCTGTCTGTCTGTCTGTCTGTCTGTCTGTCTGTCTGTCTGTCTGTCTGTCTGTCTGTCTGTCTGTCTGTCTGTCTGTCTGTCTGTCTGTCTGTCTGTCTGTCTGTCTGTCTGTCTGTCTGTCTGTCTGTCTGTCTGTCTGTCTGTCTGTCTGTCTGTCTGTCTGTCTGTCTGTCTGTCTGTCTGTCTGTCTGTCTGTCTGTCTGTCTGTCTGTCTGTCTGTCTGTCTGTCTGTCTGTCTGTCTGTCTGTCTGTCTGTCTGTCTGTCTGTCTGTCTGTCTGTCTGTCTGTCTGTCTGTCTGTCTGTCTGTCTGTCTGTCTGTCTGTCTGTCTGTCTGTCTGTCTGTCTGTCTGTCTGTCTGTCTGTCTGTCTGTCTGTCTGTCTGTCTGTCTGTCTGTCTGTCTGTCTGTCTGTCTGTCTGTCTGTCTGTCTGTCTGTCTGTCTGTCTGTCTGTCTGTCTGTCTGTCTGTCTGTCTGTCTGTCTGTCTGTCTGTCTGTCTGTCTGTCTGTCTGTCTGTCTGTCTGTCTGTCTGTCTGTCTGTCTGTCTGTCTGTCTGTCTGTCTGTCTGTCTGTCTGTCTGTCTGTCTGTCTGTCTGTCTGTCTGTCTGTCTGTCTGTCTGTCTGTCTGTCTGTCTGTCTGTCTGTCTGTCTGTCTGTCTGTCTGTCTGTCTGTCTGTCTGTCTGTCTGTCTGTCTGTCTGTCTGTCTGTCTGTCTGTCTGTCTGTCTGTCTGTCTGTCTGTCTGTCTGTCTGTCTGTCTGTCTGTCTGTCTGTCTGTCTGTCTGTCTGTCTGTCTGTCTGTCTGTCTGTCTGTCTGTCTGTCTGTCTGTCTGTCTGTCTGTCTGTCTGTCTGTCTGTCTGTCTGTCTGTCTGTCTGTCTGTCTGTCTGTCTGTCTGTCTGTCTGTCTGTCTGTCTGTCTGTCTGTCTGTCTGTCTGTCTGTCTGTCTGTCTGTCTGTCTGTCTGTCTGTCTGTCTGTCTGTCTGTCTGTCTGTCTGTCTGTCTGTCTGTCTGTCTGTCTGTCTGTCTGTCTGTCTGTCTGTCTGTCTGTCTGTCTGTCTGTCTGTCTGTCTGTCTGTCTGTCTGTCTGTCTGTCTGTCTGTCTGTCTGTCTGTCTGTCTGTCTGTCTGTCTGTCTGTCTGTCTGTCTGTCTGTCTGTCTGTCTGTCTGTCTGTCTGTCTGTCTGTCTGTCTGTCTGTCTGTCTGTCTGTCTGTCTGTCTGTCTGTCTGTCTGTCTGTCTGTCTGTCTGTCTGTCTGTCTGTCTGTCTGTCTGTCTGTCTGTCTGTCTGTCTGTCTGTCTGTCTGTCTGTCTGTCTGTCTGTCTGTCTGTCTGTCTGTCTGTCTGTCTGTCTGTCTGTCTGTCTGTCTGTCTGTCTGTCTGTCTGTCTGTCTGTCTGTCTGTCTGTCTGTCTGTCTGTCTGTCTGTCTGTCTGTCTGTCTGTCTGTCTGTCTGTCTGTCTGTCTGTCTGTCTGTCTGTCTGTCTGTCTGTCTGTCTGTCTGTCTGTCTGTCTGTCTGTCTGTCTGTCTGTCTGTCTGTCTGTCTGTCTGTCTGTCTGTCTGTCTGTCTGTCTGTCTGTCTGTCTGTCTGTCTGTCTGTCTGTCTGTCTGTCTGTCTGTCTGTCTGTCTGTCTGTCTGTCTGTCTGTCTGTCTGTCTGTCTGTCTGTCTGTCTGTCTGTCTGTCTGTCTGTCTGTCTGTCTGTCTGTCTGTCTGTCTGTCTGTCTGTCTGTCTGTCTGTCTGTCTGTCTGTCTGTCTGTCTGTCTGTCTGTCTGTCTGTCTGTCTGTCTGTCTGTCTGTCTGTCTGTCTGTCTGTCTGTCTGTCTGTCTGTCTGTCTGTCTGTCTGTCTGTCTGTCTGTCTGTCTGTCTGTCTGTCTGTCTGTCTGTCTGTCTGTCTGTCTGTCTGTCTGTCTGTCTGTCTGTCTGTCTGTCTGTCTGTCTGTCTGTCTGTCTGTCTGTCTGTCTGTCTGTCTGTCTGTCTGTCTGTCTGTCTGTCTGTCTGTCTGTCTGTCTGTCTGTCTGTCTGTCTGTCTGTCTGTCTGTCTGTCTGTCTGTCTGTCTGTCTGTCTGTCTGTCTGTAATATTTTCCCTGACCGGGAATCGAACCTGGGCCACAACAGTGAGAGTGCTGGATGCTAGCCACTAGACCATCAGGGACTGTACAGGAAAAAAGTTGACTGTCGTCAAATCCATTCTGGAAAAAGGAACCTCTTTCAATGCTTTTTCCAATTCTTTGATAAGAATTTTCTGTCTTTCCGTCTATAATAATAGACCTGACCGGGAATCGAACCCGGGCCACAGCAGTGAGAGTGCTGGATGCTAGCCACTAGACCATCAGGGACTGTACAGGAAAAAAGTTGACTGTCGGAAAATCCATTCTAGAAAAAGGAACCTCTGTCAATGTTCATTCCAATTCCTCAAGAGGAATTTTCTATCTGCGTGTAACAGTTTCCCTGACCTGGAATCGAACCCAGGCCACAGCAGTGAAAGTGCTGGATCCTAGCCACTAGACCACCAGGGACTTAACTAGAAAAAAGTTGACTGTCGTCAAATCCATTCTAGAAAAGGAACCTCTTTCAATTTTCTTTCCAATTCCTCAAAAGGAATTGTCTGTCTGTCTGTCTGTCTGTCTGTAATATTTTCCCTGACCGGGAATCGAACCTGGGCCACAACAGTGAGAGTGCTGGATCCTAGCCACTAGACCACCAGGGACTTTACTAGAAAAAAGTTGACTGTCGTCAAATCCATTCTGGAAAAAGGAACCTCTTTCAATGCTTTTTCCAATTCTTTGATAAGAATTTTCTGTCTTTCCGTCTATAATAATAGACCTGATCGGGAATCGAACCCGGGCCACAGCATTGAAAGTGCTGGATCCTAGCCACTAGACCACCAGGGACTTTACTACAAAAGAGTTGACTGTCGTCAAATCCATTCTGGAAAAAGGAACCTCTTTCAATGCTTTTTCCAATTCTTTGATAAGAATTTTCTGTCTTTCCGTCTATAATAATAGACCTGACCGGGAATCGAACCCGGGCCACAGCAGTGAGAGTGCTGGATGCTAGCCACTAGACCATCAGGGACTGTACAGGAAAAAAGTTGACTGTCGGAAAATCCATTCTAGAAAAAGGAACCTCTGTCAATGTTCATTCCAATTCCTCAAGAGGAATTTTCTATCTGCGTGTAACAGTTTCCCTGACCTGGAATCGAACCCAGGCCACAGCAGTGAAAGTGCTGGATCCTAGCCACTAGACCACCAGGGACTTAACTAGAAAAAATTTGACTGTCGTCAAATCCATTCTAGAAAAGGAACCTCTTTCAATTTTCTTTCCAATTCCTCAAAAGGAATTGTCTGTCTGTCTGTCTGTCTGTCTGTAATATTTTCCCTGACCGGGAATCGAACCTGGGCCACAACAGTGAGAGTGCTGGATCCTAGCCACTAGACCACCAGGGACTTTACTAGAAAAAAGTTGACTGTCGTCAAATCCATTCTGGAAAAAGGAACCTCTTTCAATGCTTTTTCCAATTCTTTGATAAGAATTTTCTGTCTTTCCGTCTATAATAATAGACCTGATCGGGAATCGAACCCGGGCCACAGCATTGAAAGTGCTGGATCCTAGCCACTAGACCACCAGGGACTTTACTACAAAAGAGTTGACTGTCGTCAAATCCATTCTGGAAAAAGAAAGGAACCTCTTTCAATGCTTTTTCCAATTCTTTGATAAGAATTTTCTGTCTTTCCGTCTATAATAATAGACCTGACCGGGAATCGAACCCGGGCCACAGCAGTGAGAGTGCTGGATGCTAGCCACTAGACCATCAGGGACTGTACAGGAAAAAAGTTGACTGTCGGAAAATCCATTCTAGAAAAAGGAACCTCTGTCAATGTTCATTCCAATTCCTCAAGAGGAATTTTCTATCTGCGTGTAACAGTTTCCCTGACCTGGAATCGAACCCAGGCCACAGCAGTGAAAGTGCTGGATCCTAGCCACTAGACCACCAGGGACTTAACTAGAAAAAAGTTGACTGTCGTCAAATCCATTCTAGAAAAGGAACCTCTTTCAATTTTCTTTCCAATTCCTCAAAAGGAATTGTCTGTCTGTCTGTCTGTCTGTCTGTCTGTCTGTCTGTCTGTCTGTCTGTCTGTCTGTCTGTCTGTCTGTCTGTCTGTCTGTCTGTCTGTCTGTCTGTCTGTCTGTCTGTCTGTCTGTCTGTCTGTCTGTCTGTCTGTCTGTCTGTCTGTCTGTCTGTCTGTCTGTCTGTCTGTCTGTCTGTCTGTCTGTCTGTCTGTCTGTCTGTCTGTCTGTCTGTCTGTCTGTCTGTCTGTCTGTCTGTCTGTCTGTCTGTCTGTCTGTCTGTCTGTCTGTCTGTCTGTCTGTCTGTCTGTCTGTCTGTCTGTCTGTCTGTCTGTCTGTCTGTCTGTCTGTCTGTCTGTCTGTCTGTCTGTCTGTCTGTCTGTCTGTCTGTCTGTCTGTCTGTCTGTCTGTCTGTCTGTCTGTCTGTCTGTCTGTCTGTCTGTCTGTCTGTCTGTCTGTCTGTCTGTCTGTCTGTCTGTCTGTCTGTCTGTCTGTCTGTCTGTCTGTCTGTCTGTCTGTCTGTCTGTCTGTCTGTCTGTCTGTCTGTCTGTCTGTCTGTCTGTCTGTCTGTCTGTCTGTCTGTCTGTCTGTCTGTCTGTCTGTAATATTTTCCCTGACCGGGAATCGAACCTGGGCCACAACAGTGAGAGTGCTGGATGCTAGCCACTAGACCATCAGGGACTGTACAGGAAAAAAGTTGACTGTCGTCAAATCCATTCTGGAAAAAGGAACCTCTTTCAATGCTTTTTCCAATTCTTTGATAAGAATTTTCTGTCTTTCCGTCTATAATAATAGACCTGACCGGGAATCGAACCCGGGCCACAGCAGTGAGAGTGCTGGATGCTAGCCACTAGACCATCAGGGACTGTACAGGAAAAAAGTTGACTGTCGGAAAATCCATTCTAGAAAAAGGAACCTCTGTCAATGTTCATTCCAATTCCTCAAGAGGAATTTTCTATCTGCGTGTAACAGTTTCCCTGACCTGGAATCGAACCCAGGCCACAGCAGTGAAAGTGCTGGATCCTAGCCACTAGACCACCAGGGACTTAACTAGAAAAAAGTTGACTGTCGTCAAATCCATTCTAGAAAAGGAACCTCTTTCAATTTTCTTTCCAATTCCTCAAAAGGAATTGTCTGTCTGTCTGTCTGTCTGTCTGTAATATTTTCCCTGACCGGGAATCGAACCTGGGCCACAACAGTGAGAGTGCTGGATCCTAGCCACTAGACCACCAGGGACTTTACTAGAAAAAAGTTGACTGTCGTCAAATCCATTCTGGAAAAAGGAACCTCTTTCAATGCTTTTTCCAATTCTTTGATAAGAATTTTCTGTCTTTCCGTCTATAATAATAGACCTGATCGGGAATCGAACCCGGGCCACAGCATTGAAAGTGCTGGATCCTAGCCACTAGACCACCAGGGACTTTACTACAAAAGAGTTGACTGTCGTCAAATCCATTCTGGAAAAAGGAACCTCTTTCAATGCTTTTTCCAATTCTTTGATAAGAATTTTCTGTCTTTCCGTCTATAATAATAGACCTGACCGGGAATCGAACCCGGGCCACAGCAGTGAGAGTGCTGGATGCTAGCCACTAGACCATCAGGGACTGTACAGGAAAAAAGTTGACTGTCGGAAAATCCATTCTAGAAAAAGGAACCTCTGTCAATGTTCATTCCAATTCCTCAAGAGGAATTTTCTATCTGCGTGTAACAGTTTCCCTGACCTGGAATCGAACCCAGGCCACAGCAGTGAAAGTGCTGGATCCTAGCCACTAGACCACCAGGGACTTAACTAGAAAAAAGTTGACTGTCGTCAAATCCATTCTAGAAAAGGAACCTCTTTCAATTTTCTTTCCAATTCCTCAAAAGGAATTGTCTGTCTGTCTGTCTGTCTGTCTGTCTGTCTGTCTGTCTGTCTGTCTGTCTGTCTGTCTGTCTGTCTGTCTGTCTGTCTGTCTGTCTGTCTGTCTGTCTGTCTGTCTGTCTGTCTGTCTGTCTGTCTGTCTGTCTGTCTGTCTGTCTGTCTGTCTGTCTGTCTGTCTGTCTGTCTGTCTGTCTGTCTGTCTGTCTGTCTGTCTGTCTGTCTGTCTGTCTGTCTGTCTGTCTGTCTGTCTGTCTGTCTGTCTGTCTGTCTGTCTGTCTGTCTGTCTGTCTGTCTGTCTGTCTGTCTGTCTGTCTGTCTGTCTGTCTGTCTGTCTGTCTGTCTGTCTGTCTGTCTGTCTGTCTGTCTGTCTGTCTGTCTGTCTGTCTGTCTGTCTGTCTGTCTGTCTGTCTGTCTGTCTGTCTGTCTGTCTGTCTGTCTGTCTGTCTGTCTGTCTGTCTGTCTGTCTGTCTGTCTGTCTGTCTGTCTGTCTGTCTGTCTGTCTGTCTGTCTGTCTGTCTGTCTGTCTGTCTGTCTGTCTGTCTGTCTGTCTGTCTGTCTGTCTGTCTGTCTGTCTGTCTGTCTGTCTGTCTGTCTGTCTGTCTGTCTGTCTGTCTGTCTGTCTGTCTGTCTGTCTGTCTGTCTGTCTGTCTGTCTGTCTGTCTGTCTGTCTGTCTGTCTGTCTGTCTGTCTGTCTGTCTGTCTGTCTGTCTGTCTGTCTGTCTGTCTGTCTGTCTGTCTGTCTGTCTGTCTGTCTGTCTGTCTGTCTGTCTGTCTGTCTGTCTGTCTGTCTGTCTGTCTGTCTGTCTGTCTGTCTGTCTGTCTGTCTGTCTGTCTGTCTGTCTGTCTGTCTGTCTGTCTGTCTGTCTGTCTGTCTGTCTGTCTGTCTGTCTGTCTGTCTGTCTGTCTGTCTGTCTGTCTGTCTGTCTGTCTGTCTGTCTGTCTGTCTGTCTGTCTGTCTGTCTGTCTGTCTGTCTGTCTGTCTGTCTGTCTGTCTGTCTGTCTGTCTGTCTGTCTGTCTGTCTGTCTGTCTGTCTGTCTGTCTGTCTGTCTGTCTGTCTGTCTGTCTGTCTGTCTGTCTGTCTGTCTGTCTGTCTGTCTGTCTGTCTGTCTGTCTGTCTGTCTGTCTGTCTGTCTGTCTGTCTGTCTGTCTGTCTGTCTGTCTGTCTGTCTGTCTGTCTGTCTGTCTGTCTGTCTGTCTGTCTGTCTGTCTGTCTGTCTGTCTGTCTGTCTGTCTGTCTGTCTGTCTGTCTGTCTGTCTGTCTGTCTGTCTGTCTGTCTGTCTGTCTGTCTGTCTGTCTGTCTGTCTGTCTGTCTGTCTGTCTGTCTGTCTGTCTGTCTGTCTGTCTGTCTGTCTGTCTGTCTGTCTGTCTGTCTGTCTGTCTGTCTGTCTGTCTGTCTGTCTGTCTGTCTGTCTGTCTGTCTGTCTGTCTGTCTGTCTGTCTGTCTGTCTGTCTGTCTGTAATATTTTCCCTGACCGGGAATCGAACCTGGGCCACAACAGTGAGAGTGCTGGATGCTAGCCACTAGACCATCAGGGACTGTACAGGAAAAAAGTTGACTGTCGTCAAATCCATTCTGGAAAAAGGAACCTCTTTCAATGCTTTTTCCAATTCTTTGATAAGAATTTTCTGTCTTTCCGTCTATAATAATAGACCTGACCGGGAATCGAACCCGGGCCACAGCAGTGAGAGTGCTGGATGCTAGCCACTAGACCATCAGGGACTGTACAGGAAAAAAGTTGACTGTCGGAAAATCCATTCTAGAAAAAGGAACCTCTGTCAATGTTCATTCCAATTCCTCAAGAGGAATTTTCTATCTGCGTGTAACAGTTTCCCTGACCTGGAATCGAACCCAGGCCACAGCAGTGAAAGTGCTGGATCCTAGCCACTAGACCACCAGGGACTTACGTCAAATCCATTCTAGAAAAGGAACCTCTTTCAATTTTCTTTCCAATTCCTCAAAAGGAATTGTCTGTCTGTCTGTCTGTCTGTCTGTAATATTTTCCCTGACCGGGAATCGAACCTGGGCCACAACAGTGAGAGTGCTGGATCCTAGCCACTAGACCACCAGGGACTTTACTAGAAAAAAGTTGACTGTCGTCAAATCCATTCTGGAAAAAGGAACCTCTTTCAATGCTTTTTCCAATTCTTTGATAAGAATTTTCTGTCTTTCCGTCTATAATAATAGACCTGATCGGGAATCGAACCCGGGCCACAGCATTGAAAGTGCTGGATCCTAGCCACTAGACCACCAGGGACTTTACTACAAAAGAGTTGACTGTCGTCAAATCCATTCTGGAAAAAGGAACCTCTTTCAATGCTTTTTCCAATTCTTTGATAAGAATTTTCTGTCTTTCCGTCTATAATAATAGACCTGACCGGGAATCGAACCCGGGCCACAGCAGTGAGAGTGCTGGATGCTAGCCACTAGACCATCAGGGACTGTACAGGAAAAAAGTTGACTGTCGGAAAATCCATTCTAGAAAAAGGAACCTCTGTCAATGTTCATTCCAATTCCTCAAGAGGAATTTTCTATCTGCGTGTAACAGTTTCCCTGACCTGGAATCGAACCCAGGCCACAGCAGTGAAAGTGCTGGATCCTAGCCACTAGACCACCAGGGACTTAACTAGAAAAAAGTTGACTGTCGTCAAATCCATTCTAGAAAAGGAACCTCTTTCAATTTTCTTTCCAATTCCTCAAAAGGAATTGTCTGTCTGTCTGTCTGTCTGTCTGTCTGTCTGTCTGTCTGTCTGTCTGTCTGTCTGTCTGTCTGTCTGTCTGTCTGTCTGTCTGTCTGTCTGTCTGTCTGTCTGTCTGTCTGTCTGTCTGTCTGTCTGTCTGTCTGTCTGTCTGTCTGTCTGTCTGTCTGTCTGTCTGTCTGTCTGTCTGTCTGTCTGTCTGTCTGTCTGTCTGTCTGTCTGTCTGTCTGTCTGTCTGTCTGTCTGTCTGTCTGTCTGTCTGTCTGTCTGTCTGTCTGTCTGTCTGTCTGTCTGTCTGTCTGTCTGTCTGTCTGTCTGTCTGTCTGTCTGTCTGTAATATTTTCCCTGACCGGGAATCGAACCTGGGCCACAACAGTGAGAGTGCTGGATGCTAGCCACTAGACCATCAGGGACTGTACAGGAAAAAAGTTGACTGTCGTCAAATCCATTCTGGAAAAAGGAACCTCTTTCAATGCTTTTTCCAATTCTTTGATAAGAATTTTCTGTCTTTCCGTCTATAATAATAGACCTGACCGGGAATCGAACCCATAAGAATTTTCTGTCTTTCCGTCTATAATAATAGACCTGACCGGGAATCGAACCCGGGCCACAGCAGTGAGAGTGCTGGATGCTAGCCACTAGACCATCAGGGACTGTACAGGAAAAAAGTTGACTGTCGGAAAATCCATTCTAGAAAAAGGAACCTCTGTCAATGTTCATTCCAATTCCTCAAGAGGAATTTTCTATCTGCGTGTAACAGTTTCCCTGACCTGGAATCGAACCCAGGCCACAGCAGTGAAAGTGCTGGATCCTAGCCACTAGACCACCAGGGACTTAACTAGAAAAAAGTTGACTGTCGTCAAATCCATTCTAGAAAAGGAACCTCTTTCAATTTTCTTTCCAATTCCTCAAAAGGAATTGTCTGTCTGTCTGTCTGTCTGTCTGTAATATTTTCCCTGACCGGGAATCGAACCTGGGCCACAACAGTGAGAGTGCTGGATCCTAGCCACTAGACCACCAGGGACTTTACTAGAAAAAAGTTGACTGTCGTCAAATCCATTCTGGAAAAAGGAACCTCTTTCAATGCTTTTTCCAATTCTTTGATAAGAATTTTCTGTCTTTCCGTCTATAATAATAGACCTGATCGGGAATCGAACCCGGGCCACAGCATTGAAAGTGCTGGATCCTAGCCACTAGACCACCAGGGACTTTACTACAAAAGAGTTGACTGTCGTCAAATCCATTCTGGAAAAAGGAACCTCTTTCAATGCTTTTTCCAATTCTTTGATAAGAATTTTCTGTCTTTCCGTCTATAATAATAGACCTGACCGGGAATCGAACCCGGGCCACAGCAGTGAGAGTGCTGGATGCTAGCCACTAGACCATCAGGGACTGTACAGGAAAAAAGTTGACTGTCGGAAAATCCATTCTAGAAAAAGGAACCTCTGTCAATGTTCATTCCAATTCCTCAAGAGGAATTTTCTATCTGCGTGTAACAGTTTCCCTGACCTGGAATCGAACCCAGGCCACAGCAGTGAAAGTGCTGGATCCTAGCCACTAGACCACCAGGGACTTAACTAGAAAAAAGTTGACTGTCGTCAAATCCATTCTAGAAAAGGAACCTCTTTCAATTTTCTTTCCAATTCCTCAAAAGGAATTGTCTGTCTGTCTGTCTGTCTGTCTGTCTGTCTGTCTGTCTGTCTGTCTGTCTGTCTGTCTGTCTGTCTGTCTGTCTGTCTGTCTGTCTGTCTGTCTGTCTGTCTGTCTGTCTGTCTGTCTGTCTGTCTGTCTGTCTGTCTGTCTGTCTGTCTGTCTGTCTGTCTGTCTGTCTGTCTGTCTGTCTGTCTGTCTGTCTGTCTGTCTGTCTGTCTGTCTGTCTGTCTGTCTGTCTGTCTGTCTGTCTGTCTGTCTGTCTGTCTGTCTGTCTGTCTGTCTGTCTGTCTGTCTGTCTGTCTGTCTGTCTGTCTGTCTGTCTGTCTGTCTGTCTGTCTGTCTGTCTGTCTGTCTGTCTGTCTGTCTGTCTGTCTGTCTGTCTGTCTGTCTGTCTGTCTGTCTGTCTGTCTGTCTGTCTGTCTGTCTGTCTGTCTGTCTGTCTGTCTGTCTGTCTGTCTGTCTGTCTGTCTGTCTGTCTGTCTGTCTGTCTGTCTGTCTGTCTGTCTGTCTGTCTGTCTGTCTGTCTGTCTGTCTGTCTGTCTGTCTGTCTGTCTGTCTGTCTGTCTGTCTGTCTGTCTGTCTGTCTGTCTGTCTGTCTGTCTGTCTGTCTGTCTGTCTGTCTGTCTGTCTGTCTGTCTGTCTGTCTGTCTGTCTGTCTGTCTGTCTGTCTGTCTGTCTGTCTGTCTGTCTGTCTGTCTGTCTGTCTGTCTGTCTGTCTGTCTGTCTGTCTGTCTGTCTGTCTGTCTGTCTGTCTGTCTGTCTGTCTGTCTGTCTGTCTGTCTGTCTGTCTGTCTGTCTGTCTGTCTGTCTGTCTGTCTGTCTGTCTGTCTGTCTGTCTGTCTGTCTGTCTGTCTGTCTGTCTGTCTGTCTGTCTGTCTGTCTGTCTGTCTGTCTGTCTGTCTGTCTGTCTGTCTGTCTGTCTGTCTGTCTGTCTGTCTGTCTGTCTGTCTGTCTGTCTGTCTGTCTGTCTGTCTGTCTGTCTGTCTGTCTGTCTGTCTGTCTGTCTGTCTGTCTGTCTGTCTGTCTGTCTGTCTGTCTGTCTGTCTGTCTGTCTGTCTGTCTGTCTGTCTGTCTGTCTGTCTGTCTGTCTGTCTGTCTGTCTGTCTGTCTGTCTGTCTGTCTGTCTGTCTGTCTGTCTGTCTGTCTGTCTGTCTGTCTGTCTGTCTGTCTGTCTGTCTGTCTGTCTGTCTGTCTGTCTGTCTGTCTGTCTGTCTGTCTGTCTGTCTGTCTGTCTGTCTGTCTGTCTGTCTGTCTGTCTGTCTGTCTGTCTGTCTGTCTGTCTGTCTGTCTGTCTGTCTGTCTGTCTGTCTGTCTGTCTGTCTGTCTGTCTGTCTGTCTGTCTGTCTGTCTGTCTGTCTGTCTGTCTGTCTGTCTGTCTGTCTGTCTGTCTGTCTGTCTGTCTGTCTGTCTGTCTGTCTGTCTGTCTGTCTGTCTGTCTGTCTGTCTGTCTGTCTGTCTGTCTGTCTGTCTGTCTGTCTGTCTGTCTGTCTGTCTGTCTGTCTGTCTGTCTGTCTGTCTGTCTGTCTGTCTGTCTGTCTGTCTGTCTGTCTGTCTGTCTGTCTGTCTGTCTGTCTGTCTGTCTGTCTGTCTGTCTGTCTGTCTGTCTGTCTGTCTGTCTGTCTGTCTGTCTGTCTGTCTGTCTGTCTGTCTGTCTGTCTGTCTGTCTGTCTGTCTGTCTGTCTGTCTGTCTGTCTGTCTGTCTGTCTGTCTGTCTGTCTGTCTGTCTGTCTGTCTGTCTGTCTGTCTGTCTGTCTGTCTGTCTGTCTGTCTGTCTGTCTGTCTGTCTGTCTGTCTGTCTGTCTGTCTGTCTGTCTGTCTGTCTGTCTGTCTGTCTGTCTGTCTGTCTGTCTGTCTGTCTGTCTGTCTGTCTGTCTGTCTGTCTGTCTGTCTGTCTGTCTGTCTGTCTGTCTGTCTGTCTGTCTGTCTGTCTGTCTGTCTGTCTGTCTGTCTGTCTGTCTGTCTGTCTGTCTGTCTGTCTGTCTGTCTGTCTGTCTGTCTGTCTGTCTGTCTGTCTGTCTGTCTGTCTGTCTGTCTGTCTGTCTGTCTGTCTGTCTGTCTGTCTGTCTGTCTGTCTGTCTGTCTGTCTGTCTGTCTGTCTGTCTGTCTGTCTGTCTGTCTGTCTGTCTGTCTGTCTGTCTGTCTGTCTGTCTGTCTGTCTGTCTGTCTGTCTGTCTGTCTGTCTGTCTGTCTGTCTGTCTGTCTGTCTGTCTGTCTGTCTGTCTGTCTGTCTGTCTGTCTGTCTGTCTGTCTGTCTGTCTGTCTGTCTGTCTGTCTGTCTGTCTGTCTGTCTGTCTGTCTGTCTGTCTGTCTGTCTGTCTGTCTGTCTGTCTGTCTGTCTGTCTGTCTGTCTGTCTGTCTGTCTGTCTGTCTGTCTGTCTGTCTGTCTGTCTGTCTGTCTGTCTGTCTGTCTGTCTGTCTGTCTGTCTGTCTGTCTGTCTGTCTGTCTGTCTGTCTGTCTGTCTGTCTGTCTGTCTGTCTGTCTGTCTGTCTGTCTGTCTGTCTGTCTGTCTGTCTGTCTGTCTGTCTGTCTGTCTGTCTGTCTGTCTGTCTGTCTGTCTGTCTGTCTGTCTGTCTGTCTGTCTGTCTGTCTGTCTGTCTGTCTGTCTGTCTGTCTGTCTGTCTGTCTGTCTGTCTGTCTGTCTGTCTGTCTGTCTGTCTGTCTGTCTGTCTGTCTGTCTGTCTGTCTGTCTGTCTGTCTGTCTGTCTGTCTGTCTGTCTGTCTGTCTGTCTGTCTGTCTGTCTGTCTGTCTGTCTGTCTGTCTGTCTGTCTGTCTGTCTGTCTGTCTGTCTGTCTGTCTGTCTGTCTGTCTGTCTGTCTGTCTGTCTGTCTGTCTGTCTGTCTGTCTGTCTGTCTGTCTGTCTGTCTGTCTGTCTGTCTGTCTGTCTGTCTGTCTGTCTGTCTGTCTGTCTGTCTGTCTGTCTGTCTGTCTGTCTGTCTGTCTGTCTGTCTGTCTGTCTGTCTGTCTGTCTGTCTGTCTGTCTGTCTGTCTGTCTGTCTGTCTGTCTGTCTGTCTGTCTGTCTGTCTGTCTGTCTGTCTGTCTGTCTGTCTGTCTGTCTGTCTGTCTGTCTGTCTGTCTGTCTGTCTGTCTGTCTGTCTGTCTGTCTGTCTGTCTGTCTGTCTGTCTGTCTGTCTGTCTGTCTGTCTGTCTGTCTGTCTGTCTGTCTGTCTGTCTGTCTGTCTGTCTGTCTGTCTGTCTGTCTGTCTGTCTGTCTGTCTGTCTGTCTGTCTGTCTGTCTGTCTGTCTGTCTGTCTGTCTGTCTGTCTGTCTGTCTGTCTGTCTGTCTGTCTGTCTGTCTGTCTGTCTGTCTGTCTGTCTGTCTGTCTGTCTGTCTGTCTGTCTGTCTGTCTGTCTGTCTGTCTGTCTGTCTGTCTGTCTGTCTGTCTGTCTGTCTGTCTGTCTGTCTGTCTGTCTGTCTGTCTGTCTGTCTGTCTGTCTGTCTGTCTGTCTGTCTGTCTGTCTGTCTGTCTGTCTGTCTGTCTGTCTGTCTGTCTGTCTGTCTGTCTGTCTGTCTGTCTGTCTGTCTGTCTGTCTGTCTGTCTGTCTGTCTGTCTGTCTGTCTGTCTGTCTGTCTGTCTGTCTGTCTGTCTGTCTGTCTGTCTGTCTGTCTGTCTGTCTGTCTGTCTGTCTGTCTGTCTGTCTGTCTGTCTGTCTGTCTGTCTGTCTGTCTGTCTGTCTGTCTGTCTGTCTGTCTGTCTGTCTGTCTGTCTGTCTGTCTGTCTGTCTGTCTGTCTGTCTGTCTGTCTGTCTGTCTGTCTGTCTGTCTGTCTGTCTGTCTGTCTGTCTGTCTGTCTGTCTGTCTGTCTGTCTGTCTGTCTGTCTGTCTGTCTGTCTGTCTGTCTGTCTGTCTGTCTGTCTGTCTGTCTGTCTGTCTGTCTGTCTGTCTGTCTGTCTGTCTGTCTGTCTGTCTGTCTGTCTGTCTGTCTGTCTGTCTGTCTGTCTGTCTGTCTGTCTGTCTGTCTGTCTGTCTGTCTGTCTGTCTGTCTGTCTGTCTGTCTGTCTGTCTGTCTGTCTGTCTGTCTGTCTGTCTGTCTGTCTGTCTGTCTGTCTGTCTGTCTGTCTGTCTGTCTGTCTGTCTGTCTGTCTGTCTGTCTGTCTGTCTGTCTGTCTGTCTGTCTGTCTGTCTGTCTGTCTGTCTGTCTGTCTGTCTGTCTGTCTGTCTGTCTGTCTGTCTGTCTGTCTGTCTGTCTGTCTGTCTGTCTGTCTGTCTGTCTGTCTGTCTGTCTGTCTGTCTGTCTGTCTGTCTGTCTGTCTGTCTGTCTGTCTGTCTGTCTGTCTGTCTGTCTGTCTGTCTGTCTGTCTGTCTGTCTGTCTGTCTGTCTGTCTGTCTGTCTGTCTGTCTGTCTGTCTGTCTGTCTGTCTGTCTGTCTGTCTGTCTGTCTGTCTGTCTGTCTGTCTGTCTGTCTGTCTGTCTGTCTGTCTGTCTGTCTGTCTGTCTGTCTGTCTGTCTGTCTGTCTGTCTGTCTGTCTGTCTGTCTGTCTGTCTGTCTGTCTGTCTGTCTGTCTGTCTGTCTGTCTGTCTGTCTGTCTGTCTGTCTGTCTGTCTGTCTGTCTGTCTGTCTGTCTGTCTGTCTGTCTGTCTGTCTGTCTGTCTGTCTGTCTGTCTGTCTGTCTGTCTGTCTGTCTGTCTGTCTGTCTGTCTGTCTGTCTGTCTGTCTGTCTGTCTGTCTGTCTGTCTGTCTGTCTGTCTGTCTGTCTGTCTGTCTGTCTGTCTGTCTGTCTGTCTGTCTGTCTGTCTGTCTGTCTGTCTGTCTGTCTGTCTGTCTGTCTGTCTGTCTGTCTGTCTGTCTGTCTGTCTGTCTGTCTGTCTGTCTGTCTGTCTGTCTGTCTGTCTGTCTGTCTGTCTGTCTGTCTGTCTGTCTGTCTGTCTGTCTGTCTGTCTGTCTGTCTGTCTGTCTGTCTGTCTGTCTGTCTGTCTGTCTGTCTGTCTGTCTGTCTGTCTGTCTGTCTGTCTGTCTGTCTGTCTGTCTGTCTGTCTGTCTGTCTGTCTGTCTGTCTGTCTGTCTGTCTGTCTGTCTGTCTGTCTGTCTGTCTGTCTGTCTGTCTGTCTGTCTGTCTGTCTGTCTGTCTGTCTGTCTGTCTGTCTGTCTGTAATATTTTCCCTGACCGGGAATCGAACCTGGGCCACAACAGTGAGAGTGCTGGATGCTAGCCACTAGACCATCAGGGACTGTACAGGAAAAAAGTTGACTGTCGTCAAATCCATTCTGGAAAAAGGAACCTCTTTCAATGCTTTTTCCAATTCTTTGATAAGAATTTTCTGTCTTTCCGTCTATAATAATAGACCTGACCGGGAATCGAACCCGGGCCACAGCAGTGAGAGTGCTGGATGCTAGCCACTAGACCATCAGGGACTGTACAGGAAAAAAGTTGACTGTCGGAAAATCCATTCTAGAAAAAGGAACCTCTGTCAATGTTCATTCCAATTCCTCAAGAGGAATTTTCTATCTGCGTGTAACAGTTTCCCTGACCTGGAATCGAACCCAGGCCACAGCAGTGAAAGTGCTGGATCCTAGCCACTAGACCACCAGGGACTTAACTAGAAAAAAGTTGACTGTCGTCAAATCCATTCTAGAAAAGGAACCTCTTTCAATTTTCTTTCCAATTCCTCAAAAGGAATTGTCTGTCTGTCTGTCTGTCTGTCTGTAATATTTTCCCTGACCGGGAATCGAACCTGGGCCACAACAGTGAGAGTGCTGGATCCTAGCCACTAGACCACCAGGGACTTTACTAGAAAAAAGTTGACTGTCGTCAAATCCATTCTGGAAAAAGGAACCTCTTTCAATGCTTTTTCCAATTCTTTGATAAGAATTTTCTGTCTTTCCGTCTATAATAATAGACCTGATCGGGAATCGAACCCGGGCCACAGCATTGAAAGTGCTGGATCCTAGCCACTAGACCACCAGGGACTTTACTACAAAAGAGTTGACTGTCGTCAAATCCATTCTGGAAAAAGGAACCTCTTTCAATGCTTTTTCCAATTCTTTGATAAGAATTTTCTGTCTTTCCGTCTATAATAATAGACCTGACCGGGAATCGAACCCGGGCCACAGCAGTGAGAGTGCTGGATGCTAGCCACTAGACCATCAGGGACTGTACAGGAAAAAAGTTGACTGTCGGAAAATCCATTCTAGAAAAAGGAACCTCTGTCAATGTTCATTCCAATTCCTCAAGAGGAATTTTCTATCTGCGTGTAACAGTTTCCCTGACCTGGAATCGAACCCAGGCCACAGCAGTGAAAGTGCTGGATCCTAGCCACTAGACCACCAGGGACTTAACTAGAAAAAATTTGACTGTCGTCAAATCCATTCTAGAAAAGGAACCTCTTTCAATTTTCTTTCCAATTCCTCAAAAGGAATTGTCTGTCTGTCTGTCTGTCTGTCTGTAATATTTTCCCTGACCGGGAATCGAACCTGGGCCACAACAGTGAGAGTGCTGGATCCTAGCCACTAGACCACCAGGGACTTTACTAGAAAAAAGTTGACTGTCGTCAAATCCATTCTGGAAAAAGGAACCTCTTTCAATGCTTTTTCCAATTCTTTGATAAGAATTTTCTGTCTTTCCGTCTATAATAATAGACCTGATCGGGAATCGAACCCGGGCCACAGCATTGAAAGTGCTGGATCCTAGCCACTAGACCACCAGGGACTTTACTACAAAAGAGTTGACTGTCGTCAAATCCATTCTGGAAAAAGGAACCTCTTTCAATGCTTTTTCCAATTCTTTGATAAGAATTTTCTGTCTTTCCGTCTATAATAATAGACCTGACCGGGAATCGAACCCGGGCCACAGCAGTGAGAGTGCTGGATGCTAGCCACTAGACCATCAGGGACTGTACAGGAAAAAAGTTGACTGTCGGAAAATCCATTCTAGAAAAAGGAACCTCTGTCAATGTTCATTCCAATTCCTCAAGAGGAATTTTCTATCTGCGTGTAACAGTTTCCCTGACCTGGAATCGAACCCAGGCCACAGCAGTGAAAGTGCTGGATCCTAGCCACTAGACCACCAGGGACTTAACTAGAAAAAAGTTGACTGTCGTCAAATCCATTCTAGAAAAGGAACCTCTTTCAATTTTCTTTCCAATTCCTCAAAAGGAATTGTCTGTCTGTCTGTCTGTCTGTCTGTCTGTCTGTCTGTCTGTCTGTCTGTCTGTCTGTCTGTCTGTCTGTCTGTCTGTCTGTCTGTCTGTCTGTCTGTCTGTCTGTCTGTCTGTCTGTCTGTCTGTCTGTCTGTCTGTCTGTCTGTCTGTCTGTCTGTCTGTCTGTCTGTCTGTCTGTCTGTCTGTCTGTCTGTCTGTCTGTCTGTCTGTCTGTCTGTCTGTCTGTCTGTCTGTCTGTCTGTCTGTCTGTCTGTCTGTCTGTCTGTCTGTCTGTCTGTCTGTCTGTCTGTCTGTCTGTCTGTCTGTCTGTCTGTCTGTCTGTCTGTCTGTCTGTCTGTCTGTCTGTCTGTCTGTCTGTCTGTCTGTCTGTCTGTCTGTCTGTCTGTCTGTCTGTCTGTCTGTCTGTCTGTCTGTCTGTCTGTCTGTCTGTCTGTCTGTCTGTCTGTCTGTCTGTCTGTCTGTCTGTCTGTCTGTCTGTCTGTCTGTCTGTCTGTCTGTCTGTCTGTCTGTCTGTCTGTCTGTCTGTCTGTCTGTCTGTCTGTCTGTCTGTCTGTCTGTCTGTCTGTCTGTCTGTCTGTCTGTCTGTCTGTCTGTCTGTCTGTCTGTCTGTCTGTCTGTCTGTCTGTCTGTCTGTCTGTCTGTCTGTCTGTCTGTCTGTCTGTCTGTCTGTCTGTCTGTCTGTCTGTCTGTCTGTCTGTCTGTCTGTCTGTCTGTCTGTCTGTCTGTCTGTCTGTCTGTCTGTCTGTCTGTCTGTCTGTCTGTCTGTCTGTCTGTCTGTCTGTCTGTCTGTCTGTCTGTCTGTCTGTCTGTCTGTCTGTCTGTCTGTCTGTCTGTCTGTCTGTCTGTCTGTCTGTCTGTCTGTCTGTCTGTCTGTCTGTCTGTCTGTCTGTCTGTCTGTCTGTCTGTCTGTCTGTCTGTCTGTCTGTCTGTCTGTCTGTCTGTCTGTCTGTCTGTCTGTCTGTCTGTCTGTCTGTCTGTCTGTCTGTCTGTCTGTCTGTCTGTCTGTCTGTCTGTCTGTCTGTCTGTCTGTCTGTCTGTCTGTCTGTCTGTCTGTCTGTCTGTCTGTCTGTCTGTCTGTCTGTCTGTCTGTCTGTCTGTCTGTCTGTCTGTCTGTCTGTCTGTCTGTCTGTCTGTCTGTCTGTCTGTCTGTCTGTCTGTCTGTCTGTCTGTCTGTCTGTCTGTCTGTCTGTCTGTCTGTCTGTCTGTCTGTCTGTCTGTCTGTCTGTCTGTCTGTCTGTCTGTCTGTCTGTCTGTCTGTCTGTCTGTCTGTCTGTCTGTCTGTCTGTCTGTCTGTCTGTCTGTCTGTCTGTCTGTCTGTCTGTCTGTCTGTCTGTCTGTCTGTCTGTCTGTCTGTCTGTCTGTCTGTCTGTCTGTCTGTCTGTCTGTCTGTCTGTCTGTCTGTCTGTCTGTCTGTCTGTCTGTCTGTCTGTCTGTCTGTCTGTCTGTCTGTCTGTCTGTCTGTCTGTCTGTCTGTCTGTCTGTCTGTCTGTCTGTCTGTCTGTCTGTCTGTCTGTCTGTCTGTCTGTCTGTCTGTCTGTCTGTCTGTCTGTCTGTCTGTCTGTCTGTCTGTCTGTCTGTCTGTCTGTCTGTCTGTCTGTCTGTCTGTCTGTCTGTCTGTCTGTCTGTCTGTAATATTTTCCCTGACCGGGAATCGAACCTGGGCCACAACAGTGAGAGTGCTGGATGCTAGCCACTAGACCATCAGGGACTGTACAGGAAAAAAGTTGACTGTCGTCAAATCCATTCTGGAAAAAGGAACCTCTTTCAATGCTTTTTCCAATTCTTTGATAAGAATTTTCTGTCTTTCCGTCTATAATAATAGACCTGACCGGGAATCGAACCCGGGCCACAGCAGTGAGAGTGCTGGATGCTAGCCACTAGACCATCAGGGACTGTACAGGAAAAAAGTTGACTGTCGGAAAATCCATTCTAGAAAAAGGAACCTCTGTCAATGTTCATTCCAATTCCTCAAGAGGAATTTTCTATCTGCGTGTAACAGTTTCCCTGACCTGGAATCGAACCCAGGCCACAGCAGTGAAGCAGTGAAAGTGCTGGATCCTAGCCACTAGACCACCAGGGACTTAACTAGAAAAAAGTTGACTGTCGTCAAATCCATTCTAGAAAAGGAACCTCTTTCAATTTTCTTTCCAATTCCTCAAAAGGAATTGTCTGTCTGTCTGTCTGTCTGTCTGTAATATTTTCCCTGACCGGGAATCGAACCTGGGCCACAACAGTGAGAGTGCTGGATCCTAGCCACTAGACCACCAGGGACTTTACTAGAAAAAAGTTGACTGTCGTCAAATCCATTCTGGAAAAAGGAACCTCTTTCAATGCTTTTTCCAATTCTTTGATAAGAATTTTCTGTCTTTCCGTCTATAATAATAGACCTGATCGGGAATCGAACCCGGGCCACAGCATTGAAAGTGCTGGATCCTAGCCACTAGACCACCAGGGACTTTACTACAAAAGAGTTGACTGTCGTCAAATCCATTCTGGAAAAAGGAACCTCTTTCAATGCTTTTTCCAATTCTTTGATAAGAATTTTCTGTCTTTCCGTCTATAATAATAGACCTGACCGGGAATCGAACCCGGGCCACAGCAGTGAGAGTGCTGGATGCTAGCCACTAGACCATCAGGGACTGTACAGGAAAAAAGTTGACTGTCGGAAAATCCATTCTAGAAAAAGGAACCTCTGTCAATGTTCATTCCAATTCCTCAAGAGGAATTTTCTATCTGCGTGTAACAGTTTCCCTGACCTGGAATCGAACCCAGGCCACAGCAGTGAAAGTGCTGGATCCTAGCCACTAGACCACCAGGGACTTAACTAGAAAAAAGTTGACTGTCGTCAAATCCATTCTAGAAAAGGAACCTCTTTCAATTTTCTTTCCAATTCCTCAAAAGGAATTGTCTGTCTGTCTGTCTGTCTGTCTGTCTGTCTGTCTGTCTGTCTGTCTGTCTGTCTGTCTGTCTGTCTGTCTGTCTGTCTGTCTGTCTGTCTGTCTGTCTGTCTGTCTGTCTGTCTGTCTGTCTGTCTGTCTGTCTGTCTGTCTGTCTGTCTGTCTGTCTGTCTGTCTGTCTGTCTGTCTGTCTGTCTGTCTGTCTGTCTGTCTGTCTGTCTGTCTGTCTGTCTGTCTGTCTGTCTGTCTGTCTGTCTGTCTGTCTGTCTGTCTGTCTGTCTGTCTGTCTGTCTGTCTGTCTGTCTGTCTGTCTGTCTGTCTGTCTGTCTGTCTGTCTGTCTGTCTGTCTGTCTGTCTGTCTGTCTGTCTGTCTGTCTGTCTGTCTGTCTGTCTGTCTGTCTGTCTGTCTGTCTGTCTGTCTGTCTGTCTGTCTGTCTGTCTGTCTGTCTGTCTGTCTGTCTGTCTGTCTGTCTGTCTGTCTGTCTGTCTGTCTGTCTGTCTGTCTGTCTGTCTGTCTGTCTGTCTGTCTGTCTGTCTGTCTGTCTGTCTGTCTGTCTGTCTGTCTGTCTGTCTGTCTGTCTGTCTGTCTGTCTGTCTGTCTGTCTGTCTGTCTGTCTGTCTGTCTGTCTGTCTGTCTGTCTGTCTGTCTGTCTGTCTGTCTGTCTGTCTGTCTGTCTGTCTGTCTGTCTGTCTGTCTGTCTGTCTGTCTGTCTGTCTGTCTGTCTGTCTGTCTGTCTGTCTGTCTGTCTGTCTGTCTGTCTGTCTGTCTGTCTGTCTGTCTGTCTGTCTGTCTGTCTGTCTGTCTGTCTGTCTGTCTGTCTGTCTGTCTGTCTGTCTGTCTGTCTGTCTGTCTGTCTGTCTGTCTGTCTGTCTGTCTGTCTGTCTGTCTGTCTGTCTGTCTGTCTGTCTGTCTGTCTGTCTGTCTGTCTGTCTGTCTGTCTGTCTGTCTGTCTGTCTGTCTGTCTGTCTGTCTGTCTGTCTGTCTGTCTGTCTGTCTGTCTGTCTGTCTGTCTGTCTGTCTGTCTGTCTGTCTGTCTGTCTGTCTGTCTGTCTGTCTGTCTGTCTGTCTGTCTGTCTGTCTGTCTGTCTGTCTGTCTGTCTGTCTGTCTGTCTGTCTGTCTGTCTGTCTGTCTGTCTGTCTGTCTGTCTGTCTGTCTGTCTGTCTGTCTGTCTGTCTGTCTGTCTGTCTGTCTGTCTGTCTGTCTGTCTGTCTGTCTGTCTGTCTGTCTGTCTGTCTGTCTGTCTGTCTGTCTGTCTGTCTGTCTGTCTGTCTGTCTGTCTGTCTGTCTGTCTGTCTGTCTGTCTGTCTGTCTGTCTGTCTGTCTGTCTGTCTGTCTGTCTGTCTGTCTGTCTGTCTGTCTGTCTGTCTGTCTGTCTGTCTGTCTGTCTGTCTGTCTGTCTGTCTGTCTGTCTGTCTGTCTGTCTGTCTGTCTGTCTGTCTGTCTGTCTGTCTGTCTGTCTGTCTGTCTGTCTGTCTGTCTGTCTGTCTGTCTGTCTGTCTGTCTGTCTGTCTGTCTGTCTGTCTGTCTGTCTGTCTGTCTGTCTGTCTGTCTGTCTGTCTGTCTGTCTGTCTGTCTGTCTGTCTGTCTGTCTGTCTGTCTGTCTGTCTGTCTGTCTGTCTGTCTGTCTGTCTGTCTGTCTGTCTGTCTGTCTGTCTGTCTGTCTGTCTGTCTGTCTGTCTGTCTGTCTGTCTGTCTGTCTGTCTGTCTGTCTGTCTGTCTGTCTGTCTGTCTGTCTGTCTGTCTGTCTGTCTGTCTGTCTGTCTGTCTGTCTGTCTGTCTGTCTGTCTGTCTGTCTGTCTGTCTGTCTGTCTGTCTGTCTGTCTGTCTGTCTGTCTGTCTGTCTGTCTGTCTGTCTGTCTGTCTGTCTGTCTGTCTGTCTGTCTGTCTGTCTGTCTGTCTGTCTGTCTGTCTGTCTGTCTGTCTGTCTGTCTGTCTGTCTGTCTGTCTGTCTGTCTGTCTGTCTGTCTGTCTGTCTGTCTGTCTGTCTGTCTGTCTGTCTGTCTGTCTGTCTGTCTGTCTGTCTGTCTGTCTGTCTGTCTGTCTGTCTGTCTGTCTGTCTGTCTGTCTGTCTGTCTGTCTGTCTGTCTGTCTGTCTGTCTGTCTGTCTGTCTGTCTGTCTGTCTGTCTGTCTGTCTGTCTGTCTGTCTGTCTGTCTGTCTGTCTGTCTGTCTGTCTGTCTGTCTGTCTGTCTGTCTGTCTGTCTGTCTGTCTGTCTGTCTGTCTGTCTGTCTGTCTGTCTGTCTGTCTGTCTGTCTGTCTGTCTGTCTGTCTGTCTGTCTGTCTGTCTGTCTGTCTGTCTGTCTGTCTGTCTGTCTGTCTGTCTGTCTGTCTGTCTGTCTGTCTGTCTGTCTGTCTGTCTGTCTGTCTGTCTGTCTGTCTGTCTGTCTGTCTGTCTGTCTGTCTGTCTGTCTGTCTGTCTGTCTGTCTGTCTGTCTGTCTGTCTGTCTGTCTGTCTGTCTGTCTGTCTGTCTGTCTGTCTGTCTGTCTGTCTGTCTGTCTGTCTGTCTGTCTGTCTGTCTGTCTGTCTGTCTGTCTGTCTGTCTGTCTGTCTGTCTGTCTGTCTGTCTGTCTGTCTGTCTGTCTGTCTGTCTGTCTGTCTGTCTGTCTGTCTGTCTGTCTGTCTGTCTGTCTGTCTGTCTGTCTGTCTGTCTGTCTGTCTGTCTGTCTGTCTGTCTGTCTGTCTGTCTGTCTGTCTGTCTGTCTGTCTGTCTGTCTGTCTGTCTGTCTGTCTGTCTGTCTGTCTGTCTGTCTGTCTGTCTGTCTGTCTGTCTGTCTGTCTGTCTGTCTGTCTGTCTGTCTGTCTGTCTGTCTGTCTGTCTGTCTGTCTGTCTGTCTGTCTGTCTGTCTGTCTGTCTGTCTGTCTGTCTGTCTGTCTGTCTGTCTGTCTGTCTGTCTGTCTGTCTGTCTGTCTGTCTGTCTGTCTGTCTGTCTGTCTGTCTGTCTGTCTGTCTGTCTGTCTGTCTGTCTGTCTGTCTGTCTGTCTGTCTGTCTGTCTGTCTGTCTGTCTGTCTGTCTGTCTGTCTGTCTGTCTGTCTGTCTGTCTGTCTGTCTGTCTGTCTGTCTGTCTGTCTGTCTGTCTGTCTGTCTGTCTGTCTGTCTGTCTGTCTGTCTGTCTGTCTGTCTGTCTGTCTGTCTGTCTGTCTGTCTGTCTGTCTGTCTGTCTGTCTGTCTGTCTGTCTGTCTGTCTGTCTGTCTGTCTGTCTGTCTGTCTGTCTGTCTGTCTGTCTGTCTGTCTGTCTGTCTGTCTGTCTGTCTGTCTGTCTGTCTGTCTGTCTGTCTGTCTGTCTGTCTGTCTGTCTGTCTGTCTGTCTGTCTGTCTGTCTGTCTGTCTGTCTGTCTGTCTGTCTGTCTGTCTGTCTGTCTGTCTGTCTGTCTGTCTGTCTGTCTGTCTGTCTGTCTGTCTGTCTGTCTGTCTGTCTGTCTGTCTGTCTGTCTGTCTGTCTGTCTGTCTGTCTGTCTGTCTGTCTGTCTGTCTGTCTGTCTGTCTGTCTGTCTGTCTGTCTGTCTGTCTGTCTGTCTGTCTGTCTGTCTGTCTGTCTGTCTGTCTGTCTGTCTGTCTGTCTGTCTGTCTGTCTGTCTGTCTGTCTGTCTGTCTGTCTGTCTGTCTGTCTGTCTGTAATATTTTCCCTGACCGGGAATCGAACCTGGGCCACAACAGTGAGAGTGCTGGATGCTAGCCACTAGACCATCAGGGACTGTACAGGAAAAAAGTTGACTGTCGTCAAATCCATTCTGGAAAAAGGAACCTCTTTCAATGCTTTTTCCAATTCTTTGATAAGAATTTTCTGTCTTTCCGTCTATAATAATAGACCTGACCGGGAATCGAACCCGGGCCACAGCAGTGAGAGTGCTGGATGCTAGCCACTAGACCATCAGGGACTGTACAGGAAAAAAGTTGACTGTCGGAAAATCCATTCTAGAAAAAGGAACCTCTGTCAATGTTCATTCCAATTCCTCAAGAGGAATTTTCTATCTGCGTGTAACAGTTTCCCTGACCTGGAATCGAACCCAGGCCACAGCAGTGAAAGTGCTGGATCCTAGCCACTAGACCACCAGGGACTTAACTAGAAAAAAGTTGACTGTCGTCAAATCCATTCTAGAAAAGGAACCTCTTTCAATTTTCTTTCCAATTCCTCAAAAGGAATTGTCTGTCTGTCTGTCTGTCTGTCTGTAATATTTTCCCTGACCGGGAATCGAACCTGGGCCACAACAGTGAGAGTGCTGGATCCTAGCCACTAGACCACCAGGGACTTTACTAGAAAAAAGTTGACTGTCGTCAAATCCATTCTGGAAAAAGGAACCTCTTTCAATGCTTTTTCCAATTCTTTGATAAGAATTTTCTGTCTTTCCGTCTATAATAATAGACCTGATCGGGAATCGAACCCGGGCCACAGCATTGAAAGTGCTGGATCCTAGCCACTAGACCACCAGGGACTTTACTACAAAAGAGTTGACTGTCGTCAAATCCATTCTGGAAAAAGGAACCTCTTTCAATGCTTTTTCCAATTCTTTGATAAGAATTTTCTGTCTTTCCGTCTATAATAATAGACCTGACCGGGAATCGAACCCGGGCCACAGCAGTGAGAGTGCTGGATGCTAGCCACTAGACCATCAGGGACTGTACAGGAAAAAAGTTGACTGTCGGAAAATCCATTCTAGAAAAAGGAACCTCTGTCAATGTTCATTCCAATTCCTCAAGAGGAATTTTCTATCTGCGTGTAACAGTTTCCCTGACCTGGAATCGAACCCAGGCCACAGCAGTGAAAGTGCTGGATCCTAGCCACTAGACCACCAGGGACTTAACTAGAAAAAATTTGACTGTCGTCAAATCCATTCTAGAAAAGGAACCTCTTTCAATTTTCTTTCCAATTCCTCAAAAGGAATTGTCTGTCTGTCTGTCTGTCTGTCTGTAATATTTTCCCTGACCGGGAATCGAACCTGGGCCACAACAGTGAGAGTGCTGGATCCTAGCCACTAGACCACCAGGGACTTTACTAGAAAAAAGTTGACTGTCGTCAAATCCATTCTGGAAAAAGGAACCTCTTTCAATGCTTTTTCCAATTCTTTGATAAGAATTTTCTGTCTTTCCGTCTATAATAATAGACCTGATCGGGAATCGAACCCGGGCCACAGCATTGAAAGTGCTGGATCCTAGCCACTAGACCACCAGGGACTTTACTACAAAAGAGTTGACTGTCGTCAAATCCATTCTGGAAAAAGGAACCTCTTTCAATGCTTTTTCCAATTCTTTGATAAGAATTTTCTGTCTTTCCGTCTATAATAATAGACCTGACCGGGAATCGAACCCGGGCCACAGCAGTGAGAGTGCTGGATGCTAGCCACTAGACCATCAGGGACTGTACAGGAAAAAAGTTGACTGTCGGAAAATCCATTCTAGAAAAAGGAACCTCTGTCAATGTTCATTCCAATTCCTCAAGAGGAATTTTCTATCTGCGTGTAACAGTTTCCCTGACCTGGAATCGAACCCAGGCCACAGCAGTGAAAGTGCTGGATCCTAGCCACTAGACCACCAGGGACTTAACTAGAAAAAAGTTGACTGTCGTCAAATCCATTCTAGAAAAGGAACCTCTTTCAATTTTCTTTCCAATTCCTCAAAAGGAATTGTCTGTCTGTCTGTCTGTCTGTCTGTCTGTCTGTCTGTCTGTCTGTCTGTCTGTCTGTCTGTCTGTCTGTCTGTCTGTCTGTCTGTCTGTCTGTCTGTCTGTCTGTCTGTCTGTCTGTCTGTCTGTCTGTCTGTCTGTCTGTCTGTCTGTCTGTCTGTCTGTCTGTCTGTCTGTCTGTCTGTCTGTCTGTCTGTCTGTCTGTCTGTCTGTCTGTCTGTCTGTCTGTCTGTCTGTCTGTCTGTCTGTCTGTCTGTCTGTCTGTCTGTCTGTCTGTCTGTCTGTCTGTCTGTAATATTTTCCCTGACCGGGAATCGAACCTGGGCCACAACAGTGAGAGTGCTGGATGCTAGCCACTAGACCATCAGGGACTGTACAGGAAAAAAGTTGACTGTCGTCAAATCCATTCTGGAAAAAGGAACCTCTTTCAATGCTTTTTCCAATTCTTTGATAAGAATTTTCTGTCTTTCCGTCTATAATAATAGACCTGACCGGGAATCGAACCCGGGCCACAGCAGTGAGAGTGCTGGATGCTAGCCACTAGACCATCAGGGACTGTACAGGAAAAAAGTTGACTGTCGGAAAATCCATTCTAGAAAAAGGAACCTCTGTCAATGTTCATTCCAATTCCTCAAGAGGAATTTTCTATCTGCGTGTAACAGTTTCCCTGACCTGGAATCGAACCCAGGCCACAGCAGTGAAAGTGCTGGATCCTAGCCACTAGACCACCAGGGACTTAACTAGAAAAAAGTTGACTGTCGTCAAATCCATTCTAGAAAAGGAACCTCTTTCAATTTTCTTTCCAATTCCTCAAAAGGAATTGTCTGTCTGTCTGTCTGTCTGTCTGTAATATTTTCCCTGACCGGGAATCGAACCTGGGCCACAACAGTGAGAGTGCTGGATCCTAGCCACTAGACCACCAGGGACTTTACTAGAAAAAAGTTGACTGTCGTCAAATCCATTCTGGAAAAAGGAACCTCTTTCAATGCTTTTTCCAATTCTTTGATAAGAATTTTCTGTCTTTCCGTCTATAATAATAGACCTGATCGGGAATCGAACCCGGGCCACAGCATTGAAAGTGCTGGATCCTAGCCACTAGACCACCAGGGACTTTACTACAAAAGAGTTGACTGTCGTCAAATCCATTCTGGAAAAAGGAACCTCTTTCAATGCTTTTTCCAATTCTTTGATAAGAATTTTCTGTCTTTCCGTCTATAATAATAGACCTGACCGGGAATCGAACCCGGGCCACAGCAGTGAGAGTGCTGGATGCTAGCCACTAGACCATCAGGGACTGTACAGGAAAAAAGTTGACTGTCGGAAAATCCATTCTAGAAAAAGGAACCTCTGTCAATGTTCATTCCAATTCCTCAAGAGGAATTTTCTATCTGCGTGTAACAGTTTCCCTGACCTGGAATCGAACCCAGGCCACAGCAGTGAAAGTGCTGGATCCTAGCCACTAGACCACCAGGGACTTAACTAGAAAAAAGTTGACTGTCGTCAAATCCATTCTAGAAAAGGAACCTCTTTCAATTTTCTTTCCAATTCCTCAAAAGGAATTGTCTGTCTGTCTGTCTGTCTGTCTGTCTGTCTGTCTGTCTGTCTGTCTGTCTGTCTGTCTGTCTGTCTGTCTGTCTGTCTGTCTGTCTGTCTGTCTGTCTGTCTGTCTGTCTGTCTGTCTGTCTGTCTGTCTGTCTGTCTGTCTGTCTGTCTGTCTGTCTGTCTGTCTGTCTGTCTGTCTGTCTGTCTGTCTGTCTGTCTGTCTGTCTGTCTGTCTGTCTGTCTGTCTGTCTGTCTGTCTGTCTGTCTGTCTGTCTGTCTGTCTGTCTGTCTGTCTGTCTGTCTGTCTGTCTGTCTGTCTGTCTGTCTGTCTGTCTGTCTGTCTGTCTGTCTGTCTGTCTGTCTGTCTGTCTGTCTGTCTGTCTGTCTGTCTGTCTGTCTGTCTGTCTGTCTGTCTGTCTGTCTGTCTGTCTGTCTGTCTGTCTGTCTGTCTGTCTGTCTGTCTGTCTGTCTGTCTGTCTGTCTGTCTGTCTGTCTGTCTGTCTGTCTGTCTGTCTGTCTGTCTGTCTGTCTGTCTGTCTGTCTGTCTGTCTGTCTGTCTGTCTGTCTGTCTGTCTGTCTGTCTGTCTGTCTGTCTGTCTGTCTGTCTGTCTGTCTGTCTGTCTGTCTGTCTGTCTGTCTGTCTGTCTGTCTGTCTGTCTGTCTGTCTGTCTGTCTGTCTGTCTGTCTGTCTGTCTGTCTGTCTGTCTGTCTGTCTGTCTGTCTGTCTGTCTGTCTGTCTGTCTGTCTGTCTGTCTGTCTGTCTGTCTGTCTGTCTGTCTGTCTGTCTGTCTGTCTGTCTGTCTGTCTGTCTGTCTGTCTGTCTGTCTGTCTGTCTGTCTGTCTGTCTGTCTGTCTGTCTGTCTGTCTGTCTGTCTGTCTGTCTGTCTGTCTGTCTGTCTGTCTGTCTGTCTGTCTGTCTGTCTGTCTGTCTGTCTGTCTGTCTGTCTGTCTGTCTGTCTGTCTGTCTGTCTGTCTGTCTGTCTGTCTGTCTGTCTGTCTGTCTGTCTGTCTGTCTGTCTGTCTGTCTGTCTGTCTGTCTGTCTGTCTGTCTGTCTGTCTGTCTGTCTGTCTGTCTGTCTGTCTGTCTGTCTGTCTGTCTGTCTGTCTGTCTGTCTGTCTGTCTGTCTGTCTGTCTGTCTGTCTGTCTGTCTGTCTGTCTGTCTGTCTGTCTGTCTGTCTGTCTGTCTGTCTGTCTGTCTGTCTGTCTGTCTGTCTGTCTGTCTGTCTGTCTGTCTGTCTGTCTGTCTGTCTGTCTGTCTGTCTGTCTGTCTGTCTGTCTGTCTGTCTGTCTGTCTGTCTGTCTGTCTGTCTGTCTGTCTGTCTGTCTGTCTGTCTGTCTGTCTGTCTGTCTGTCTGTCTGTCTGTCTGTCTGTCTGTCTGTCTGTCTGTCTGTCTGTCTGTCTGTCTGTCTGTCTGTCTGTCTGTCTGTCTGTCTGTCTGTCTGTCTGTCTGTCTGTCTGTCTGTCTGTCTGTCTGTCTGTCTGTCTGTCTGTCTGTCTGTCTGTCTGTCTGTCTGTCTGTCTGTCTGTCTGTCTGTCTGTCTGTCTGTCTGTCTGTCTGTCTGTCTGTCTGTCTGTCTGTCTGTCTGTCTGTCTGTCTGTCTGTCTGTCTGTCTGTCTGTCTGTCTGTCTGTCTGTCTGTCTGTCTGTCTGTCTGTCTGTCTGTCTGTCTGTCTGTCTGTCTGTCTGTCTGTCTGTCTGTCTGTCTGTCTGTCTGTCTGTCTGTCTGTCTGTCTGTCTGTCTGTCTGTCTGTCTGTCTGTCTGTCTGTCTGTCTGTCTGTCTGTCTGTCTGTCTGTCTGTCTGTCTGTCTGTCTGTCTGTCTGTCTGTCTGTCTGTCTGTCTGTCTGTCTGTCTGTCTGTCTGTCTGTCTGTCTGTCTGTCTGTCTGTCTGTAATATTTTCCCTGACCGGGAATCGAACCTGGGCCACAACAGTGAGAGTGCTGGATGCTAGCCACTAGACCATCAGGGACTGTACAGGAAAAAAGTTGACTGTCGTCAAATCCATTCTGGAAAAAGGAACCTCTTTCAATGCTTTTTCCAATTCTTTGATAAGAATTTTCTGTCTTTCCGTCTATAATAATAGACCTGACCGGGAATCGAACCCGGGCCACAGCAGTGAGAGTGCTGGATGCTAGCCACTAGACCATCAGGGACTGTACAGGAAAAAAGTTGACTGTCGGAAAATCCATTCTAGAAAAAGGAACCTCTGTCAATGTTCATTCCAATTCCTCAAGAGGAATTTTCTATCTGCGTGTAACAGTTTCCCTGACCTGGAATCGAACCCAGGCCACAGCAGTGAAAGTGCTGGATCCTAGCCACTAGACCACCAGGGACTTAACTAGAAAAAAGTTGACTGTCGTCAAATCCATTCTAGAAAAGGAACCTCTTTCAATTTTCTTTCCAATTCCTCAAAAGGAATTGTCTGTCTGTCTGTCTGTCTGTCTGTAATATTTTCCCTGACCGGGAATCGAACCTGGGCCACAACAGTGAGAGTGCTGGATCCTAGCCACTAGACCACCAGGGACTTTACTAGAAAAAAGTTGACTGTCGTCAAATCCATTCTGGAAAAAGGAACCTCTTTCAATGCTTTTTCCAATTCTTTGATAAGAATTTTCTGTCTTTCCGTCTATAATAATAGACCTGATCGGGAATCGAACCCGGGCCACAGCATTGAAAGTGCTGGATCCTAGCCACTAGACCACCAGGGACTTTACTACAAAAGAGTTGACTGTCGTCAAATCCATTCTGGAAAAAGGAACCTCTTTCAATGCTTTTTCCAATTCTTTGATAAGAATTTTCTGTCTTTCCGTCTATAATAATAGACCTGACCGGGAATCGAACCCGGGCCACAGCAGTGAGAGTGCTGGATGCTAGCCACTAGACCATCAGGGACTGTACAGGAAAAAAGTTGACTGTCGGAAAATCCATTCTAGAAAAAGGAACCTCTGTCAATGTTCATTCCAATTCCTCAAGAGGAATTTTCTATCTGCGTGTAACAGTTTCCCTGACCTGGAATCGAACCCAGGCCACAGCAGTGAAAGTGCTGGATCCTAGCCACTAGACCACCAGGGACTTAACTAGAAAAAAGTTGACTGTCGTCAAATCCATTCTAGAAAAGGAACCTCTTTCAATTTTCTTTCCAATTCCTCAAAAGGAATTGTCTGTCTGTCTGTCTGTCTGTCTGTCTGTCTGTCTGTCTGTCTGTCTGTCTGTCTGTCTGTCTGTCTGTCTGTCTGTCTGTCTGTCTGTCTGTCTGTCTGTCTGTCTGTCTGTCTGTCTGTCTGTCTGTCTGTCTGTCTGTCTGTCTGTCTGTCTGTCTGTCTGTCTGTCTGTCTGTCTGTCTGTCTGTCTGTCTGTCTGTCTGTCTGTCTGTCTGTCTGTCTGTCTGTCTGTCTGTCTGTCTGTCTGTCTGTCTGTCTGTCTGTCTGTCTGTCTGTCTGTCTGTCTGTCTGTCTGTCTGTCTGTCTGTCTGTCTGTCTGTCTGTCTGTCTGTCTGTCTGTCTGTCTGTCTGTCTGTCTGTCTGTCTGTCTGTCTGTCTGTCTGTCTGTCTGTCTGTCTGTCTGTCTGTCTGTCTGTCTGTCTGTCTGTCTGTCTGTCTGTCTGTCTGTCTGTCTGTCTGTCTGTCTGTCTGTCTGTCTGTCTGTCTGTCTGTCTGTCTGTCTGTCTGTCTGTCTGTCTGTCTGTCTGTCTGTCTGTCTGTCTGTCTGTCTGTCTGTCTGTCTGTCTGTCTGTCTGTCTGTCTGTCTGTCTGTCTGTCTGTCTGTCTGTCTGTCTGTCTGTCTGTCTGTCTGTCTGTCTGTCTGTCTGTCTGTCTGTCTGTCTGTCTGTCTGTCTGTCTGTCTGTCTGTCTGTCTGTCTGTCTGTCTGTCTGTCTGTCTGTCTGTCTGTCTGTCTGTCTGTCTGTCTGTCTGTCTGTCTGTCTGTCTGTCTGTCTGTCTGTCTGTCTGTCTGTCTGTCTGTCTGTCTGTCTGTCTGTCTGTCTGTCTGTCTGTCTGTCTGTCTGTCTGTCTGTCTGTCTGTCTGTCTGTCTGTCTGTCTGTCTGTCTGTCTGTCTGTCTGTCTGTCTGTCTGTCTGTCTGTCTGTCTGTCTGTCTGTCTGTCTGTCTGTCTGTCTGTCTGTCTGTCTGTCTGTCTGTCTGTCTGTCTGTCTGTCTGTCTGTCTGTCTGTCTGTCTGTCTGTCTGTCTGTCTGTCTGTCTGTCTGTCTGTCTGTCTGTCTGTCTGTCTGTCTGTCTGTCTGTCTGTCTGTCTGTCTGTCTGTCTGTCTGTCTGTCTGTCTGTCTGTCTGTCTGTCTGTCTGTCTGTCTGTCTGTCTGTCTGTCTGTCTGTCTGTCTGTCTGTCTGTCTGTCTGTCTGTCTGTCTGTCTGTCTGTCTGTCTGTCTGTCTGTCTGTCTGTCTGTCTGTCTGTCTGTCTGTCTGTCTGTCTGTCTGTCTGTCTGTCTGTCTGTCTGTCTGTCTGTCTGTCTGTCTGTCTGTCTGTCTGTCTGTCTGTCTGTCTGTCTGTCTGTCTGTCTGTCTGTCTGTCTGTCTGTCTGTCTGTCTGTCTGTCTGTCTGTCTGTCTGTCTGTCTGTCTGTCTGTCTGTCTGTCTGTCTGTCTGTCTGTCTGTCTGTCTGTCTGTCTGTCTGTCTGTCTGTCTGTCTGTCTGTCTGTCTGTCTGTCTGTCTGTCTGTCTGTCTGTCTGTCTGTCTGTCTGTCTGTCTGTCTGTCTGTCTGTCTGTCTGTCTGTCTGTCTGTCTGTCTGTCTGTCTGTCTGTCTGTCTGTCTGTCTGTCTGTCTGTCTGTCTGTCTGTCTGTCTGTCTGTCTGTCTGTCTGTCTGTCTGTCTGTCTGTCTGTCTGTCTGTCTGTCTGTCTGTCTGTCTGTCTGTCTGTCTGTCTGTCTGTCTGTCTGTCTGTCTGTCTGTCTGTCTGTCTGTCTGTCTGTCTGTCTGTCTGTCTGTCTGTCTGTCTGTCTGTCTGTCTGTCTGTCTGTCTGTCTGTCTGTCTGTCTGTCTGTCTGTCTGTCTGTCTGTCTGTCTGTCTGTCTGTCTGTCTGTCTGTCTGTCTGTCTGTCTGTCTGTCTGTCTGTCTGTCTGTCTGTCTGTCTGTCTGTCTGTCTGTCTGTCTGTCTGTCTGTCTGTCTGTCTGTCTGTCTGTCTGTCTGTCTGTCTGTCTGTCTGTCTGTCTGTCTGTCTGTCTGTCTGTCTGTCTGTCTGTCTGTCTGTCTGTCTGTCTGTCTGTCTGTCTGTCTGTCTGTCTGTCTGTCTGTCTGTCTGTCTGTCTGTCTGTCTGTCTGTCTGTCTGTCTGTCTGTCTGTCTGTCTGTCTGTCTGTCTGTCTGTCTGTCTGTCTGTCTGTCTGTCTGTCTGTCTGTCTGTCTGTCTGTCTGTCTGTCTGTCTGTCTGTCTGTCTGTCTGTCTGTCTGTCTGTCTGTCTGTCTGTCTGTCTGTCTGTCTGTCTGTCTGTCTGTCTGTCTGTCTGTCTGTCTGTCTGTCTGTCTGTCTGTCTGTCTGTCTGTCTGTCTGTCTGTCTGTCTGTCTGTCTGTCTGTCTGTCTGTCTGTCTGTCTGTCTGTCTGTCTGTCTGTCTGTCTGTCTGTCTGTCTGTCTGTCTGTCTGTCTGTCTGTCTGTCTGTCTGTCTGTCTGTCTGTCTGTCTGTCTGTCTGTCTGTCTGTCTGTCTGTCTGTCTGTCTGTCTGTCTGTCTGTCTGTCTGTCTGTCTGTCTGTCTGTCTGTCTGTCTGTCTGTCTGTCTGTCTGTCTGTCTGTCTGTCTGTCTGTCTGTCTGTCTGTCTGTCTGTCTGTCTGTCTGTCTGTCTGTCTGTCTGTCTGTCTGTCTGTCTGTCTGTCTGTCTGTCTGTCTGTCTGTCTGTCTGTCTGTCTGTCTGTCTGTCTGTCTGTCTGTCTGTCTGTCTGTCTGTCTGTCTGTCTGTCTGTCTGTCTGTCTGTCTGTCTGTCTGTCTGTCTGTCTGTCTGTCTGTCTGTCTGTCTGTCTGTCTGTCTGTCTGTCTGTCTGTCTGTCTGTCTGTCTGTCTGTCTGTCTGTCTGTCTGTCTGTCTGTCTGTCTGTCTGTCTGTCTGTCTGTCTGTCTGTCTGTCTGTCTGTCTGTCTGTCTGTCTGTCTGTCTGTCTGTCTGTCTGTCTGTCTGTCTGTCTGTCTGTCTGTCTGTCTGTCTGTCTGTCTGTCTGTCTGTCTGTCTGTCTGTCTGTCTGTCTGTCTGTCTGTCTGTCTGTCTGTCTGTCTGTCTGTCTGTCTGTCTGTCTGTCTGTCTGTCTGTCTGTCTGTCTGTCTGTCTGTCTGTCTGTCTGTCTGTCTGTCTGTCTGTCTGTCTGTCTGTCTGTCTGTCTGTCTGTCTGTCTGTAATATTTTCCCTGACCGGGAATCGAACCTGGGCCACAACAGTGAGAGTGCTGGATGCTAGCCACTAGACCATCAGGGACTGTACAGGAAAAAAGTTGACTGTCGTCAAATCCATTCTGGAAAAAGGAACCTCTTTCAATGCTTTTTCCAATTCTTTGATAAGAATTTTCTGTCTTTCCGTCTATAATAATAGACCTGACCGGGAATCGAACCCGGGCCACAGCAGTGAGAGTGCTGGATGCTAGCCACTAGACCATCAGGGACTGTACAGGAAAAAAGTTGACTGTCGGAAAATCCATTCTAGAAAAAGGAACCTCTGTCAATGTTCATTCCAATTCCTCAAGAGGAATTTTCTATCTGCGTGTAACAGTTTCCCTGACCTGGAATCGAACCCAGGCCACAGCAGTGAAAGTGCTGGATCCTAGCCACTAGACCACCAGGGACTTAACTAGAAAAAAGTTGACTGTCGTCAAATCCATTCTAGAAAAGGAACCTCTTTCAATTTTCTTTCCAATTCCTCAAAAGGAATTGTCTGTCTGTCTGTCTGTCTGTCTGTAATATTTTCCCTGACCGGGAATCGAACCTGGGCCACAACAGTGAGAGTGCTGGATCCTAGCCACTAGACCACCAGGGACTTTACTAGAAAAAAGTTGACTGTCGTCAAATCCATTCTGGAAAAAGGAACCTCTTTCAATGCTTTTTCCAATTCTTTGATAAGAATTTTCTGTCTTTCCGTCTATAATAATAGACCTGATCGGGAATCGAACCCGGGCCACAGCATTGAAAGTGCTGGATCCTAGCCACTAGACCACCAGGGACTTTACTACAAAAGAGTTGACTGTCGTCAAATCCATTCTGGAAAAAGGAACCTCTTTCAATGCTTTTTCCAATTCTTTGATAAGAATTTTCTGTCTTTCCGTCTATAATAATAGACCTGACCGGGAATCGAACCCGGGCCACAGCAGTGAGAGTGCTGGATGCTAGCCACTAGACCATCAGGGACTGTACAGGAAAAAAGTTGACTGTCGGAAAATCCATTCTAGAAAAAGGAACCTCTGTCAATGTTCATTCCAATTCCTCAAGAGGAATTTTCTATCTGCGTGTAACAGTTTCCCTGACCTGGAATCGAACCCAGGCCACAGCAGTGAAAGTGCTGGATCCTAGCCACTAGACCACCAGGGACTTAACTAGAAAAAAGTTGACTGTCGTCAAATCCATTCTAGAAAAGGAACCTCTTTCAATTTTCTTTCCAATTCCTCAAAAGGAATTGTCTGTCTGTCTGTCTGTCTGTCTGTAATATTTTCCCTGACCGGGAATCGAACCTGGGCCACAACAGTGAGAGTGCTGGATCCTAGCCACTAGACCACCAGGGACTTTACTAGAAAAAAGTTGACTGTCGTCAAATCCATTCTGGAAAAAGGAACCTCTTTCAATGCTTTTTCCAATTCTTTGATAAGAATTTTCTGTCTTTCCGTCTATAATAATAGACCTGATCGGGAATCGAACCCGGGCCACAGCATTGAAAGTGCTGGATCCTAGCCACTAGACCACCAGGGACTTTACTACAAAAGAGTTGACTGTCGTCAAATCCATTCTGGAAAAAGGAACCTCTTTCAATGCTTTTTCCAATTCTTTGATAAGAATTTTCTGTCTTTCCGTCTATAATAATAGACCTGACCGGGAATCGAACCCGGGCCACAGCAGTGAGAGTGCTGGATGCTAGCCACTAGACCATCAGGGACTGTACAGGAAAAAAGTTGACTGTCGGAAAATCCATTCTAGAAAAAGGAACCTCTGTCAATGTTCATTCCAATTCCTCAAGAGGAATTTTCTATCTGCGTGTAACAGTTTCCCTGACCTGGAATCGAACCCAGGCCACAGCAGTGAAAGTGCTGGATCCTAGCCACTAGACCACCAGGGACTTAACTAGAAAAAAGTTGACTGTCGTCAAATCCATTCTAGAAAAGGAACCTCTTTCAATTTTCTTTCCAATTCCTCAAAAGGAATTGTCTGTCTGTCTGTCTGTCTGTCTGTCTGTCTGTCTGTCTGTCTGTCTGTCTGTCTGTCTGTCTGTCTGTCTGTCTGTCTGTCTGTCTGTCTGTCTGTCTGTCTGTCTGTCTGTCTGTCTGTCTGTCTGTCTGTCTGTCTGTCTGTCTGTCTGTCTGTCTGTCTGTCTGTCTGTCTGTCTGTCTGTCTGTCTGTCTGTCTGTCTGTCTGTCTGTCTGTCTGTCTGTCTGTCTGTCTGTCTGTCTGTCTGTCTGTCTGTCTGTCTGTCTGTCTGTCTGTCTGTCTGTCTGTCTGTCTGTCTGTCTGTCTGTCTGTCTGTCTGTCTGTCTGTCTGTCTGTCTGTCTGTCTGTCTGTCTGTCTGTCTGTCTGTCTGTCTGTCTGTCTGTCTGTCTGTCTGTCTGTCTGTCTGTCTGTCTGTCTGTCTGTCTGTCTGTCTGTCTGTCTGTCTGTCTGTCTGTCTGTCTGTCTGTCTGTCTGTCTGTCTGTCTGTCTGTCTGTCTGTCTGTCTGTCTGTCTGTCTGTCTGTCTGTCTGTCTGTCTGTCTGTCTGTCTGTCTGTCTGTCTGTCTGTCTGTCTGTCTGTCTGTCTGTCTGTCTGTCTGTCTGTCTGTCTGTCTGTCTGTCTGTCTGTCTGTCTGTCTGTCTGTCTGTCTGTCTGTCTGTCTGTCTGTCTGTCTGTCTGTCTGTCTGTCTGTCTGTCTGTCTGTCTGTCTGTCTGTCTGTCTGTCTGTCTGTCTGTCTGTCTGTCTGTCTGTCTGTCTGTCTGTCTGTCTGTCTGTCTGTCTGTCTGTCTGTCTGTCTGTCTGTCTGTCTGTCTGTCTGTCTGTCTGTCTGTCTGTCTGTCTGTCTGTCTGTCTGTCTGTCTGTCTGTCTGTCTGTCTGTCTGTCTGTCTGTCTGTCTGTCTGTCTGTCTGTCTGTCTGTCTGTCTGTCTGTCTGTCTGTCTGTCTGTCTGTCTGTCTGTCTGTCTGTCTGTCTGTCTGTCTGTCTGTCTGTCTGTCTGTCTGTCTGTCTGTCTGTCTGTCTGTCTGTCTGTCTGTCTGTCTGTCTGTCTGTCTGTCTGTCTGTCTGTCTGTCTGTCTGTCTGTCTGTCTGTCTGTCTGTCTGTCTGTCTGTCTGTCTGTCTGTCTGTCTGTCTGTCTGTCTGTCTGTCTGTCTGTCTGTCTGTCTGTCTGTCTGTCTGTCTGTCTGTCTGTCTGTCTGTCTGTCTGTCTGTCTGTCTGTCTGTCTGTCTGTCTGTCTGTCTGTCTGTCTGTCTGTCTGTCTGTCTGTCTGTCTGTCTGTCTGTCTGTCTGTCTGTCTGTCTGTCTGTCTGTCTGTCTGTCTGTCTGTCTGTCTGTCTGTCTGTCTGTCTGTCTGTCTGTCTGTCTGTCTGTCTGTCTGTCTGTCTGTCTGTCTGTCTGTCTGTCTGTCTGTCTGTCTGTCTGTCTGTCTGTCTGTCTGTCTGTCTGTCTGTCTGTCTGTCTGTCTGTCTGTCTGTCTGTCTGTCTGTCTGTCTGTCTGTCTGTCTGTCTGTCTGTCTGTCTGTCTGTCTGTCTGTCTGTCTGTCTGTCTGTCTGTCTGTCTGTCTGTCTGTCTGTCTGTCTGTCTGTCTGTCTGTCTGTCTGTCTGTCTGTCTGTCTGTCTGTCTGTCTGTCTGTCTGTCTGTCTGTCTGTCTGTCTGTCTGTCTGTCTGTCTGTCTGTCTGTCTGTCTGTCTGTCTGTCTGTCTGTCTGTCTGTCTGTCTGTCTGTCTGTCTGTCTGTCTGTCTGTCTGTCTGTCTGTCTGTCTGTCTGTCTGTCTGTCTGTCTGTCTGTCTGTCTGTCTGTCTGTCTGTCTGTCTGTCTGTCTGTCTGTCTGTCTGTCTGTCTGTCTGTCTGTCTGTCTGTCTGTCTGTCTGTCTGTCTGTCTGTCTGTCTGTCTGTCTGTCTGTCTGTCTGTCTGTCTGTCTGTCTGTCTGTCTGTCTGTCTGTCTGTCTGTCTGTCTGTCTGTCTGTCTGTCTGTCTGTCTGTCTGTCTGTCTGTCTGTCTGTCTGTCTGTCTGTCTGTCTGTCTGTCTGTCTGTCTGTCTGTCTGTCTGTCTGTCTGTCTGTCTGTCTGTCTGTCTGTCTGTCTGTCTGTCTGTCTGTCTGTCTGTCTGTCTGTCTGTCTGTCTGTCTGTCTGTCTGTCTGTCTGTCTGTCTGTCTGTCTGTCTGTCTGTCTGTCTGTCTGTCTGTCTGTCTGTCTGTCTGTCTGTCTGTCTGTCTGTCTGTCTGTCTGTCTGTCTGTCTGTCTGTCTGTCTGTCTGTCTGTCTGTCTGTCTGTCTGTCTGTCTGTCTGTCTGTCTGTCTGTCTGTCTGTCTGTCTGTCTGTCTGTCTGTCTGTCTGTCTGTCTGTCTGTCTGTCTGTCTGTCTGTCTGTCTGTCTGTCTGTCTGTCTGTCTGTCTGTCTGTCTGTCTGTCTGTCTGTCTGTCTGTCTGTCTGTCTGTCTGTCTGTCTGTAATATTTTCCCTGACCGGGAATCGAACCTGGGCCACAACAGTGAGAGTGCTGGATGCTAGCCACTAGACCATCAGGGACTGTACAGGAAAAAAGTTGACTGTCGTCAAATCCATTCTGGAAAAAGGAACCTCTTTCAATGCTTTTTCCAATTCTTTGATAAGAATTTTCTGTCTTTCCGTCTATAATAATAGACCTGACCGGGAATCGAACCCGGGCCACAGCAGTGAGAGTGCTGGATGCTAGCCACTAGACCATCAGGGACTGTACAGGAAAAAAGTTGACTGTCGGAAAATCCATTCTAGAAAAAGGAACCTCTGTCAATGTTCATTCCAATTCCTCAAGAGGAATTTTCTATCTGCGTGTAACAGTTTCCCTGACCTGGAATCGAACCCAGGCCACAGCAGTGAAAGTGCTGGATCCTAGCCACTAGACCACCAGGGACTTAACTAGAAAAAAGTTGACTGTCGTCAAATCCATTCTAGAAAAGGAACCTCTTTCAATTTTCTTTCCAATTCCTCAAAAGGAATTGTCTGTCTGTCTGTCTGTCTGTCTGTAATATTTTCCCTGACCGGGAATCGAACCTGGGCCACAACAGTGAGAGTGCTGGATCCTAGCCACTAGACCACCAGGGACTTTACTAGAAAAAAGTTGACTGTCGTCAAATCCATTCTGGAAAAAGGAACCTCTTTCAATGCTTTTTCCAATTCTTTGATAAGAATTTTCTGTCTTTCCGTCTATAATAATAGACCTGATCGGGAATCGAACCCGGGCCACAGCATTGAAAGTGCTGGATCCTAGCCACTAGACCACCAGGGACTTTACTACAAAAGAGTTGACTGTCGTCAAATCCATTCTGGAAAAAGGAACCTCTTTCAATGCTTTTTCCAATTCTTTGATAAGAATTTTCTGTCTTTCCGTCTATAATAATAGACCTGACCGGGAATCGAACCCGGGCCACAGCAGTGAGAGTGCTGGATGCTAGCCACTAGACCATCAGGGACTGTACAGGAAAAAAGTTGACTGTCGGAAAATCCATTCTAGAAAAAGGAACCTCTGTCAATGTTCATTCCAATTCCTCAAGAGGAATTTTCTATCTGCGTGTAACAGTTTCCCTGACCTGGAATCGAACCCAGGCCACAGCAGTGAAAGTGCTGGATCCTAGCCACTAGACCACCAGGGACTTAACTAGAAAAAAGTTGACTGTCGTCAAATCCATTCTAGAAAAGGAACCTCTTTCAATTTTCTTTCCAATTCCTCAAAAGGAATTGTCTGTCTGTCTGTCTGTCTGTCTGTCTGTCTGTCTGTCTGTCTGTCTGTCTGTCTGTCTGTCTGTCTGTCTGTCTGTCTGTCTGTCTGTCTGTCTGTCTGTCTGTCTGTCTGTCTGTCTGTCTGTCTGTCTGTCTGTCTGTCTGTCTGTCTGTCTGTCTGTCTGTCTGTCTGTCTGTCTGTCTGTCTGTCTGTCTGTCTGTCTGTCTGTCTGTCTGTCTGTCTGTCTGTCTGTCTGTCTGTCTGTCTGTCTGTCTGTCTGTCTGTCTGTCTGTCTGTCTGTCTGTCTGTCTGTCTGTCTGTCTGTCTGTCTGTCTGTCTGTCTGTCTGTCTGTCTGTCTGTCTGTCTGTCTGTCTGTCTGTCTGTCTGTCTGTCTGTCTGTAATATTTTCCCTGACCGGGAATCGAACCTGGGCCACAACAGTGAGAGTGCTGGATGCTAGCCACTAGACCATCAGGGACTGTACAGGAAAAAAGTTGACTGTCGTCAAATCCATTCTGGAAAAAGGAACCTCTTTCAATGCTTTTTCCAATTCTTTGATAAGAATTTTCTGTCTTTCCGTCTATAATAATAGACCTGACCGGGAATCGAACCCGGGCCACAGCAGTGAGAGTGCTGGATGCTAGCCACTAGACCATCAGGGACTGTACAGGAAAAAAGTTGACTGTCGGAAAATCCATTCTAGAAAAAGGAACCTCTGTCAATGTTCATTCCAATTCCTCAAGAGGAATTTTCTATCTGCGTGTAACAGTTTCCCTGACCTGGAATCGAACCCAGGCCACAGCAGTGAAAGTGCTGGATCCTAGCCACTAGACCACCAGGGACTTAACTAGAAAAAAGTTGACTGTCGTCAAATCCATTCTAGAAAAGGAACCTCTTTCAATTTTCTTTCCAATTCCTCAAAAGGAATTGTCTGTCTGTCTGTCTGTCTGTCTGTAATATTTTCCCTGACCGGGAATCGAACCTGGGCCACAACAGTGAGAGTGCTGGATCCTAGCCACTAGACCACCAGGGACTTTACTAGAAAAAAGTTGACTGTCGTCAAATCCATTCTGGAAAAAGGAACCTCTTTCAATGCTTTTTCCAATTCTTTGATAAGAATTTTCTGTCTTTCCGTCTATAATAATAGACCTGATCGGGAATCGAACCCGGGCCACAGCATTGAAAGTGCTGGATCCTAGCCACTAGACCACCAGGGACTTTACTACAAAAGAGTTGACTGTCGTCAAATCCATTCTGGAAAAAGGAACCTCTTTCAATGCTTTTTCCAATTCTTTGATAAGAATTTTCTGTCTTTCCGTCTATAATAATAGACCTGACCGGGAATCGAACCCGGGCCACAGCAGTGAGAGTGCTGGATGCTAGCCACTAGACCATCAGGGACTGTACAGGAAAAAAGTTGACTGTCGGAAAATCCATTCTAGAAAAAGGAACCTCTGTCAATGTTCATTCCAATTCCTCAAGAGGAATTTTCTATCTGCGTGTAACAGTTTCCCTGACCTGGAATCGAACCCAGGCCACAGCAGTGAAAGTGCTGGATCCTAGCCACTAGACCACCAGGGACTTAACTAGAAAAAAGTTGACTGTCGTCAAATCCATTCTAGAAAAGGAACCTCTTTCAATTTTCTTTCCAATTCCTCAAAAGGAATTGTCTGTCTGTCTGTCTGTCTGTCTGTCTGTCTGTCTGTCTGTCTGTCTGTCTGTCTGTCTGTCTGTCTGTCTGTCTGTCTGTCTGTCTGTCTGTCTGTCTGTCTGTCTGTCTGTCTGTCTGTCTGTCTGTCTGTCTGTCTGTCTGTCTGTCTGTCTGTCTGTCTGTCTGTCTGTCTGTCTGTCTGTCTGTCTGTCTGTCTGTCTGTCTGTCTGTCTGTCTGTCTGTCTGTCTGTCTGTCTGTCTGTCTGTCTGTCTGTCTGTCTGTCTGTCTGTCTGTCTGTCTGTCTGTCTGTCTGTCTGTCTGTCTGTCTGTCTGTCTGTCTGTCTGTCTGTCTGTCTGTCTGTCTGTCTGTCTGTCTGTCTGTCTGTCTGTCTGTCTGTCTGTCTGTCTGTCTGTCTGTCTGTCTGTCTGTCTGTCTGTCTGTCTGTCTGTCTGTCTGTCTGTCTGTCTGTCTGTCTGTCTGTCTGTCTGTCTGTCTGTCTGTCTGTCTGTCTGTCTGTCTGTCTGTCTGTCTGTCTGTCTGTCTGTCTGTCTGTCTGTCTGTCTGTCTGTCTGTCTGTCTGTCTGTCTGTCTGTCTGTCTGTCTGTCTGTCTGTCTGTCTGTCTGTCTGTCTGTCTGTCTGTCTGTCTGTCTGTCTGTCTGTCTGTCTGTCTGTCTGTCTGTCTGTCTGTCTGTCTGTCTGTCTGTCTGTCTGTCTGTCTGTCTGTCTGTCTGTCTGTCTGTCTGTCTGTCTGTCTGTCTGTCTGTCTGTCTGTCTGTCTGTCTGTCTGTCTGTCTGTCTGTCTGTCTGTCTGTCTGTCTGTCTGTCTGTCTGTCTGTCTGTCTGTCTGTCTGTCTGTCTGTCTGTCTGTCTGTCTGTCTGTCTGTCTGTCTGTCTGTCTGTCTGTCTGTCTGTCTGTCTGTCTGTCTGTCTGTCTGTCTGTCTGTCTGTCTGTCTGTCTGTCTGTCTGTCTGTCTGTCTGTCTGTCTGTCTGTCTGTCTGTCTGTCTGTCTGTCTGTCTGTCTGTCTGTCTGTCTGTCTGTCTGTCTGTCTGTCTGTCTGTCTGTCTGTCTGTCTGTCTGTCTGTCTGTCTGTCTGTCTGTCTGTCTGTCTGTCTGTCTGTCTGTCTGTCTGTCTGTCTGTCTGTCTGTCTGTCTGTCTGTCTGTCTGTCTGTCTGTCTGTCTGTCTGTCTGTCTGTCTGTCTGTCTGTCTGTCTGTCTGTCTGTCTGTCTGTCTGTCTGTCTGTCTGTCTGTCTGTCTGTCTGTCTGTCTGTCTGTCTGTCTGTCTGTCTGTCTGTCTGTCTGTCTGTCTGTCTGTCTGTCTGTCTGTCTGTCTGTCTGTCTGTCTGTCTGTCTGTCTGTCTGTCTGTCTGTCTGTCTGTCTGTCTGTCTGTCTGTCTGTCTGTCTGTCTGTCTGTCTGTCTGTCTGTCTGTCTGTCTGTCTGTCTGTCTGTCTGTCTGTCTGTCTGTCTGTCTGTCTGTCTGTCTGTCTGTCTGTCTGTCTGTCTGTCTGTCTGTCTGTCTGTCTGTCTGTCTGTCTGTCTGTCTGTCTGTCTGTCTGTCTGTCTGTCTGTCTGTCTGTCTGTCTGTCTGTCTGTCTGTCTGTCTGTCTGTCTGTCTGTCTGTCTGTCTGTCTGTCTGTCTGTCTGTCTGTCTGTCTGTCTGTCTGTCTGTCTGTCTGTCTGTCTGTCTGTCTGTCTGTCTGTCTGTCTGTCTGTCTGTCTGTCTGTCTGTCTGTCTGTCTGTCTGTCTGTCTGTCTGTCTGTCTGTCTGTCTGTCTGTCTGTCTGTCTGTCTGTCTGTCTGTCTGTCTGTCTGTCTGTCTGTCTGTCTGTCTGTCTGTCTGTCTGTCTGTCTGTCTGTCTGTCTGTCTGTCTGTCTGTCTGTCTGTCTGTCTGTCTGTCTGTCTGTCTGTCTGTCTGTCTGTCTGTCTGTCTGTCTGTCTGTCTGTCTGTCTGTCTGTCTGTCTGTCTGTCTGTCTGTCTGTCTGTCTGTCTGTCTGTCTGTCTGTCTGTCTGTCTGTCTGTCTGTCTGTCTGTCTGTCTGTCTGTCTGTCTGTCTGTCTGTCTGTCTGTCTGTCTGTCTGTCTGTCTGTCTGTCTGTCTGTCTGTCTGTCTGTCTGTCTGTCTGTCTGTCTGTCTGTCTGTCTGTCTGTCTGTCTGTCTGTCTGTCTGTCTGTCTGTCTGTCTGTCTGTCTGTCTGTCTGTCTGTCTGTCTGTCTGTCTGTCTGTCTGTCTGTCTGTCTGTCTGTCTGTCTGTCTGTCTGTCTGTCTGTCTGTCTGTCTGTCTGTCTGTCTGTCTGTCTGTCTGTCTGTCTGTCTGTCTGTCTGTCTGTCTGTCTGTCTGTCTGTCTGTCTGTCTGTCTGTCTGTCTGTCTGTCTGTCTGTCTGTCTGTCTGTCTGTCTGTCTGTCTGTCTGTCTGTCTGTCTGTCTGTCTGTCTGTCTGTCTGTCTGTCTGTCTGTCTGTCTGTCTGTCTGTCTGTCTGTCTGTCTGTCTGTCTGTCTGTCTGTCTGTCTGTCTGTCTGTCTGTCTGTCTGTCTGTCTGTCTGTCTGTCTGTCTGTCTGTCTGTCTGTCTGTCTGTCTGTCTGTCTGTCTGTCTGTCTGTCTGTCTGTCTGTCTGTCTGTCTGTCTGTCTGTCTGTCTGTCTGTCTGTCTGTCTGTCTGTCTGTCTGTCTGTCTGTCTGTCTGTCTGTCTGTCTGTCTGTCTGTCTGTCTGTCTGTCTGTCTGTCTGTCTGTCTGTCTGTCTGTCTGTCTGTCTGTCTGTCTGTCTGTCTGTCTGTCTGTCTGTCTGTCTGTCTGTCTGTCTGTCTGTCTGTCTGTCTGTCTGTCTGTCTGTCTGTCTGTCTGTCTGTCTGTCTGTCTGTCTGTCTGTCTGTCTGTCTGTCTGTCTGTCTGTCTGTCTGTCTGTCTGTCTGTCTGTCTGTCTGTCTGTCTGTCTGTCTGTCTGTCTGTCTGTCTGTCTGTCTGTCTGTCTGTCTGTCTGTCTGTCTGTCTGTCTGTCTGTCTGTCTGTCTGTCTGTCTGTCTGTCTGTCTGTCTGTCTGTCTGTCTGTCTGTCTGTCTGTCTGTCTGTCTGTCTGTCTGTCTGTCTGTCTGTCTGTCTGTCTGTCTGTCTGTCTGTCTGTCTGTCTGTCTGTCTGTCTGTCTGTCTGTCTGTCTGTCTGTCTGTCTGTCTGTCTGTCTGTCTGTCTGTCTGTCTGTCTGTCTGTCTGTCTGTCTGTCTGTCTGTCTGTCTGTCTGTCTGTCTGTCTGTCTGTCTGTCTGTCTGTCTGTCTGTCTGTCTGTCTGTCTGTCTGTCTGTCTGTCTGTCTGTCTGTCTGTCTGTCTGTCTGTCTGTCTGTCTGTCTGTCTGTCTGTCTGTCTGTCTGTCTGTCTGTCTGTCTGTCTGTCTGTCTGTCTGTCTGTCTGTCTGTCTGTCTGTCTGTCTGTCTGTCTGTCTGTCTGTCTGTCTGTCTGTCTGTCTGTCTGTCTGTCTGTCTGTCTGTCTGTCTGTCTGTCTGTCTGTCTGTCTGTCTGTCTGTCTGTCTGTCTGTCTGTCTGTCTGTCTGTCTGTCTGTCTGTCTGTCTGTCTGTCTGTCTGTCTGTCTGTCTGTCTGTCTGTCTGTCTGTCTGTCTGTCTGTCTGTCTGTCTGTCTGTCTGTCTGTCTGTCTGTCTGTCTGTCTGTCTGTCTGTCTGTCTGTCTGTCTGTCTGTCTGTCTGTCTGTCTGTCTGTCTGTCTGTCTGTCTGTCTGTCTGTCTGTCTGTCTGTCTGTCTGTCTGTCTGTCTGTCTGTCTGTCTGTCTGTCTGTCTGTCTGTCTGTCTGTCTGTCTGTCTGTCTGTCTGTCTGTCTGTCTGTCTGTCTGTCTGTCTGTCTGTCTGTCTGTCTGTCTGTCTGTCTGTCTGTCTGTCTGTCTGTCTGTCTGTCTGTCTGTCTGTCTGTCTGTCTGTCTGTCTGTCTGTCTGTCTGTCTGTCTGTCTGTCTGTCTGTCTGTCTGTCTGTCTGTCTGTCTGTCTGTCTGTCTGTCTGTCTGTCTGTCTGTCTGTCTGTCTGTCTGTCTGTCTGTCTGTCTGTCTGTCTGTCTGTCTGTCTGTCTGTCTGTCTGTCTGTCTGTCTGTCTGTCTGTCTGTCTGTCTGTCTGTCTGTCTGTCTGTCTGTCTGTCTGTCTGTCTGTCTGTCTGTCTGTCTGTCTGTCTGTCTGTCTGTCTGTCTGTCTGTCTGTCTGTCTGTCTGTCTGTCTGTCTGTCTGTCTGTCTGTCTGTCTGTCTGTCTGTCTGTCTGTCTGTCTGTCTGTCTGTCTGTCTGTCTGTCTGTCTGTCTGTCTGTCTGTCTGTCTGTCTGTCTGTCTGTCTGTCTGTCTGTCTGTCTGTCTGTCTGTCTGTCTGTCTGTCTGTCTGTCTGTCTGTCTGTCTGTCTGTCTGTCTGTCTGTCTGTCTGTCTGTCTGTCTGTCTGTCTGTCTGTCTGTCTGTCTGTCTGTCTGTCTGTCTGTCTGTCTGTCTGTCTGTCTGTCTGTCTGTCTGTCTGTCTGTCTGTCTGTCTGTCTGTCTGTCTGTCTGTCTGTCTGTCTGTCTGTCTGTCTGTCTGTCTGTCTGTCTGTCTGTCTGTCTGTCTGTCTGTCTGTCTGTCTGTCTGTCTGTCTGTCTGTCTGTCTGTCTGTCTGTCTGTCTGTCTGTCTGTCTGTCTGTCTGTCTGTCTGTCTGTCTGTCTGTCTGTCTGTCTGTCTGTCTGTCTGTCTGTCTGTCTGTCTGTCTGTCTGTCTGTCTGTCTGTCTGTCTGTCTGTCTGTCTGTCTGTCTGTCTGTCTGTCTGTCTGTCTGTCTGTCTGTCTGTCTGTCTGTCTGTCTGTCTGTCTGTCTGTCTGTCTGTCTGTCTGTCTGTCTGTCTGTCTGTCTGTCTGTCTGTCTGTCTGTCTGTCTGTCTGTCTGTCTGTCTGTCTGTCTGTCTGTCTGTCTGTCTGTCTGTCTGTCTGTCTGTCTGTCTGTCTGTCTGTCTGTCTGTCTGTCTGTCTGTCTGTCTGTCTGTCTGTCTGTCTGTCTGTCTGTCTGTCTGTCTGTCTGTCTGTCTGTCTGTCTGTCTGTCTGTCTGTCTGTCTGTCTGTCTGTCTGTCTGTCTGTCTGTCTGTCTGTCTGTCTGTCTGTCTGTCTGTCTGTCTGTCTGTCTGTCTGTCTGTCTGTCTGTCTGTCTGTCTGTCTGTCTGTCTGTCTGTCTGTCTGTCTGTCTGTCTGTCTGTCTGTCTGTCTGTCTGTCTGTCTGTCTGTCTGTCTGTCTGTCTGTCTGTCTGTCTGTCTGTCTGTCTGTCTGTCTGTCTGTCTGTCTGTCTGTCTGTCTGTCTGTCTGTCTGTCTGTCTGTCTGTCTGTCTGTCTGTCTGTCTGTCTGTCTGTCTGTCTGTCTGTCTGTCTGTCTGTCTGTCTGTCTGTCTGTCTGTCTGTCTGTCTGTCTGTCTGTCTGTCTGTCTGTCTGTCTGTCTGTCTGTCTGTCTGTCTGTCTGTCTGTCTGTCTGTAATATTTTCCCTGACCGGGAATCGAACCTGGGCCACAACAGTGAGAGTGCTGGATGCTAGCCACTAGACCATCAGGGACTGTACAGGAAAAAAGTTGACTGTCGTCAAATCCATTCTGGAAAAAGGAACCTCTTTCAATGCTTTTTCCAATTCTTTGATAAGAATTTTCTGTCTTTCCGTCTATAATAATAGACCTGACCGGGAATCGAACCCGGGCCACAGCAGTGAGAGTGCTGGATGCTAGCCACTAGACCATCAGGGACTGTACAGGAAAAAAGTTGACTGTCGGAAAATCCATTCTAGAAAAAGGAACCTCTGTCAATGTTCATTCCAATTCCTCAAGAGGAATTTTCTATCTGCGTGTAACAGTTTCCCTGACCTGGAATCGAACCCAGGCCACAGCAGTGAAAGTGCTGGATCCTAGCCACTAGACCACCAGGGACTTAACTAGAAAAAAGTTGACTGTCGTCAAATCCATTCTAGAAAAGGAACCTCTTTCAATTTTCTTTCCAATTCCTCAAAAGGAATTGTCTGTCTGTCTGTCTGTCTGTCTGTAATATTTTCCCTGACCGGGAATCGAACCTGGGCCACAACAGTGAGAGTGCTGGATCCTAGCCACTAGACCACCAGGGACTTTACTAGAAAAAAGTTGACTGTCGTCAAATCCATTCTGGAAAAAGGAACCTCTTTCAATGCTTTTTCCAATTCTTTGATAAGAATTTTCTGTCTTTCCGTCTATAATAATAGACCTGATCGGGAATCGAACCCGGGCCACAGCATTGAAAGTGCTGGATCCTAGCCACTAGACCACCAGGGACTTTACTACAAAAGAGTTGACTGTCGTCAAATCCATTCTGGAAAAAGGAACCTCTTTCAATGCTTTTTCCAATTCTTTGATAAGAATTTTCTGTCTTTCCGTCTATAATAATAGACCTGACCGGGAATCGAACCCGGGCCACAGCAGTGAGAGTGCTGGATGCTAGCCACTAGACCATCAGGGACTGTACAGGAAAAAAGTTGACTGTCGGAAAATCCATTCTAGAAAAAGGAACCTCTGTCAATGTTCATTCCAATTCCTCAAGAGGAATTTTCTATCTGCGTGTAACAGTTTCCCTGACCTGGAATCGAACCCAGGCCACAGCAGTGAAAGTGCTGGATCCTAGCCACTAGACCACCAGGGACTTAACTAGAAAAAAGTTGACTGTCGTCAAATCCATTCTAGAAAAGGAACCTCTTTCAATTTTCTTTCCAATTCCTCAAAAGGAATTGTCTGTCTGTCTGTCTGTCTGTCTGTCTGTCTGTCTGTCTGTCTGTCTGTCTGTCTGTCTGTCTGTCTGTCTGTCTGTCTGTCTGTCTGTCTGTCTGTCTGTCTGTCTGTCTGTCTGTCTGTCTGTCTGTCTGTCTGTCTGTCTGTCTGTCTGTCTGTCTGTCTGTCTGTCTGTCTGTCTGTCTGTCTGTCTGTCTGTCTGTCTGTCTGTCTGTCTGTCTGTCTGTCTGTCTGTCTGTCTGTCTGTCTGTCTGTCTGTCTGTCTGTCTGTCTGTCTGTCTGTCTGTCTGTCTGTCTGTCTGTCTGTCTGTCTGTCTGTCTGTCTGTCTGTCTGTCTGTCTGTCTGTCTGTCTGTCTGTCTGTCTGTCTGTCTGTCTGTCTGTCTGTCTGTCTGTCTGTCTGTCTGTCTGTCTGTCTGTCTGTCTGTCTGTCTGTCTGTCTGTCTGTCTGTCTGTCTGTCTGTCTGTCTGTCTGTCTGTCTGTCTGTCTGTCTGTCTGTCTGTCTGTCTGTCTGTCTGTAATATTTTCCCTGACCGGGAATCGAACCTGGGCCACAACAGTGAGAGTGCTGGATGCTAGCCACTAGACCATCAGGGACTGTACAGGAAAAAAGTTGACTGTCGTCAAATCCATTCTGGAAAAAGGAACCTCTTTCAATGCTTTTTCCAATTCTTTGATAAGAATTTTCTGTCTTTCCGTCTATAATAATAGACCTGACCGGGAATCGAACCCGGGCCACAGCAGTGAGAGTGCTGGATGCTAGCCACTAGACCATCAGGGACTGTACAGGAAAAAAGTTGACTGTCGGAAAATCCATTCTAGAAAAAGGAACCTCTGTCAATGTTCATTCCAATTCCTCAAGAGGAATTTTCTATCTGCGTGTAACAGTTTCCCTGACCTGGAATCGAACCCAGGCCACAGCAGTGAAAGTGCTGGATCCTAGCCACTAGACCACCAGGGACTTAACTAGAAAAAAGTTGACTGTCGTCAAATCCATTCTAGAAAAGGAACCTCTTTCAATTTTCTTTCCAATTCCTCAAAAGGAATTGTCTGTCTGTCTGTCTGTCTGTCTGTAATATTTTCCCTGACCGGGAATCGAACCTGGGCCACAACAGTGAGAGTGCTGGATCCTAGCCACTAGACCACCAGGGACTTTACTAGAAAAAAGTTGACTGTCGTCAAATCCATTCTGGAAAAAGGAACCTCTTTCAATGCTTTTTCCAATTCTTTGATAAGAATTTTCTGTCTTTCCGTCTATAATAATAGACCTGATCGGGAATCGAACCCGGGCCACAGCATTGAAAGTGCTGGATCCTAGCCACTAGACCACCAGGGACTTTACTACAAAAGAGTTGACTGTCGTCAAATCCATTCTGGAAAAAGGAACCTCTTTCAATGCTTTTTCCAATTCTTTGATAAGAATTTTCTGTCTTTCCGTCTATAATAATAGACCTGACCGGGAATCGAACCCGGGCCACAGCAGTGAGAGTGCTGGATGCTAGCCACTAGACCATCAGGGACTGTACAGGAAAAAAGTTGACTGTCGGAAAATCCATTCTAGAAAAAGGAACCTCTGTCAATGTTCATTCCAATTCCTCAAGAGGAATTTTCTATCTGCGTGTAACAGTTTCCCTGACCTGGAATCGAACCCAGGCCACAGCAGTGAAAGTGCTGGATCCTAGCCACTAGACCACCAGGGACTTAACTAGAAAAAAGTTGACTGTCGTCAAATCCATTCTAGAAAAGGAACCTCTTTCAATTTTCTTTCCAATTCCTCAAAAGGAATTGTCTGTCTGTCTGTCTGTCTGTCTGTCTGTCTGTCTGTCTGTCTGTCTGTCTGTCTGTCTGTCTGTCTGTCTGTCTGTCTGTCTGTCTGTCTGTCTGTCTGTCTGTCTGTCTGTCTGTCTGTCTGTCTGTCTGTCTGTCTGTCTGTCTGTCTGTCTGTCTGTCTGTCTGTCTGTCTGTCTGTCTGTCTGTCTGTCTGTCTGTCTGTCTGTCTGTCTGTCTGTCTGTCTGTCTGTCTGTCTGTCTGTCTGTCTGTCTGTCTGTCTGTCTGTCTGTCTGTCTGTCTGTCTGTCTGTCTGTCTGTCTGTCTGTCTGTCTGTCTGTCTGTCTGTCTGTCTGTCTGTCTGTCTGTCTGTCTGTCTGTCTGTCTGTCTGTCTGTCTGTCTGTCTGTCTGTCTGTCTGTCTGTCTGTCTGTCTGTCTGTCTGTCTGTCTGTCTGTCTGTCTGTCTGTCTGTCTGTCTGTCTGTCTGTCTGTCTGTCTGTCTGTCTGTCTGTCTGTCTGTCTGTCTGTCTGTCTGTCTGTCTGTCTGTCTGTCTGTCTGTCTGTCTGTCTGTCTGTCTGTCTGTCTGTCTGTCTGTCTGTCTGTCTGTCTGTCTGTCTGTCTGTCTGTCTGTCTGTCTGTCTGTCTGTCTGTCTGTCTGTCTGTCTGTCTGTCTGTCTGTCTGTCTGTCTGTCTGTCTGTCTGTCTGTCTGTCTGTCTGTCTGTCTGTCTGTCTGTCTGTCTGTCTGTCTGTCTGTCTGTCTGTCTGTCTGTCTGTCTGTCTGTCTGTCTGTCTGTCTGTCTGTCTGTCTGTCTGTCTGTCTGTCTGTCTGTCTGTCTGTCTGTCTGTCTGTCTGTCTGTCTGTCTGTCTGTCTGTCTGTCTGTCTGTCTGTCTGTCTGTCTGTCTGTCTGTCTGTCTGTCTGTCTGTCTGTCTGTCTGTCTGTCTGTCTGTCTGTCTGTCTGTCTGTCTGTCTGTCTGTCTGTCTGTCTGTCTGTCTGTCTGTCTGTCTGTCTGTCTGTCTGTCTGTCTGTCTGTCTGTCTGTCTGTCTGTCTGTCTGTCTGTCTGTCTGTCTGTCTGTCTGTCTGTCTGTCTGTCTGTCTGTCTGTCTGTCTGTCTGTCTGTCTGTCTGTCTGTCTGTCTGTCTGTCTGTCTGTCTGTCTGTCTGTCTGTCTGTCTGTCTGTCTGTCTGTCTGTCTGTCTGTCTGTCTGTCTGTCTGTCTGTCTGTCTGTCTGTCTGTCTGTCTGTCTGTCTGTCTGTCTGTCTGTCTGTCTGTCTGTCTGTCTGTCTGTCTGTCTGTCTGTCTGTCTGTCTGTCTGTCTGTCTGTCTGTCTGTCTGTCTGTCTGTCTGTCTGTCTGTCTGTCTGTCTGTCTGTCTGTCTGTCTGTCTGTCTGTCTGTCTGTCTGTCTGTCTGTCTGTCTGTCTGTCTGTCTGTCTGTCTGTCTGTCTGTCTGTCTGTCTGTCTGTCTGTCTGTCTGTCTGTCTGTCTGTCTGTCTGTCTGTCTGTCTGTCTGTCTGTCTGTCTGTCTGTCTGTCTGTCTGTCTGTCTGTCTGTCTGTCTGTCTGTCTGTCTGTCTGTCTGTCTGTCTGTCTGTCTGTCTGTCTGTCTGTCTGTCTGTCTGTCTGTCTGTCTGTCTGTCTGTCTGTCTGTCTGTCTGTCTGTCTGTCTGTCTGTCTGTCTGTCTGTCTGTCTGTCTGTCTGTCTGTCTGTCTGTCTGTCTGTCTGTCTGTCTGTCTGTCTGTCTGTCTGTCTGTCTGTCTGTCTGTCTGTCTGTCTGTCTGTCTGTCTGTCTGTCTGTCTGTCTGTCTGTCTGTCTGTCTGTCTGTCTGTCTGTCTGTCTGTCTGTCTGTCTGTCTGTCTGTCTGTCTGTCTGTCTGTCTGTCTGTCTGTCTGTCTGTCTGTCTGTCTGTCTGTCTGTCTGTCTGTCTGTCTGTCTGTCTGTCTGTCTGTCTGTCTGTCTGTCTGTCTGTCTGTCTGTCTGTCTGTCTGTCTGTCTGTCTGTCTGTCTGTCTGTCTGTCTGTCTGTCTGTCTGTCTGTCTGTCTGTCTGTCTGTCTGTCTGTCTGTCTGTCTGTCTGTCTGTCTGTCTGTCTGTCTGTCTGTCTGTCTGTCTGTCTGTCTGTCTGTCTGTCTGTCTGTCTGTCTGTCTGTCTGTCTGTCTGTCTGTCTGTCTGTCTGTCTGTCTGTCTGTCTGTCTGTCTGTCTGTCTGTCTGTCTGTCTGTCTGTCTGTCTGTCTGTCTGTCTGTCTGTCTGTCTGTCTGTCTGTCTGTCTGTCTGTCTGTCTGTCTGTCTGTCTGTCTGTCTGTCTGTCTGTCTGTCTGTCTGTCTGTCTGTCTGTCTGTCTGTCTGTCTGTCTGTCTGTCTGTCTGTCTGTCTGTCTGTCTGTCTGTCTGTCTGTCTGTCTGTCTGTCTGTCTGTCTGTCTGTCTGTCTGTCTGTCTGTCTGTCTGTCTGTCTGTCTGTCTGTCTGTCTGTCTGTCTGTCTGTCTGTCTGTCTGTCTGTCTGTCTGTCTGTCTGTCTGTCTGTCTGTCTGTCTGTCTGTCTGTCTGTCTGTCTGTCTGTCTGTCTGTCTGTCTGTCTGTCTGTCTGTCTGTCTGTCTGTCTGTCTGTCTGTCTGTCTGTCTGTCTGTCTGTCTGTCTGTCTGTCTGTCTGTCTGTCTGTCTGTCTGTCTGTCTGTCTGTCTGTCTGTCTGTCTGTCTGTCTGTCTGTCTGTCTGTCTGTCTGTCTGTCTGTCTGTCTGTCTGTCTGTCTGTCTGTCTGTCTGTCTGTCTGTCTGTCTGTCTGTCTGTCTGTCTGTCTGTCTGTCTGTCTGTCTGTCTGTCTGTCTGTCTGTCTGTCTGTCTGTCTGTCTGTCTGTCTGTCTGTCTGTCTGTCTGTCTGTCTGTCTGTCTGTCTGTCTGTCTGTCTGTCTGTCTGTCTGTCTGTCTGTCTGTCTGTCTGTCTGTCTGTCTGTCTGTCTGTCTGTCTGTCTGTCTGTCTGTCTGTCTGTCTGTCTGTCTGTCTGTCTGTCTGTCTGTCTGTCTGTCTGTCTGTCTGTCTGTCTGTCTGTCTGTCTGTCTGTCTGTCTGTCTGTCTGTCTGTCTGTCTGTCTGTCTGTCTGTCTGTCTGTCTGTCTGTCTGTCTGTCTGTCTGTCTGTCTGTCTGTCTGTCTGTCTGTCTGTCTGTCTGTCTGTCTGTCTGTCTGTCTGTCTGTCTGTCTGTCTGTCTGTCTGTCTGTCTGTCTGTCTGTCTGTCTGTCTGTCTGTCTGTCTGTCTGTCTGTCTGTCTGTCTGTCTGTCTGTCTGTCTGTCTGTCTGTCTGTCTGTCTGTCTGTCTGTCTGTCTGTCTGTCTGTCTGTCTGTCTGTCTGTCTGTCTGTCTGTCTGTCTGTCTGTCTGTCTGTCTGTCTGTCTGTCTGTCTGTCTGTCTGTCTGTCTGTCTGTCTGTCTGTCTGTCTGTCTGTCTGTCTGTCTGTCTGTCTGTCTGTCTGTCTGTCTGTCTGTCTGTCTGTCTGTCTGTCTGTCTGTCTGTCTGTCTGTCTGTCTGTCTGTCTGTCTGTCTGTCTGTCTGTCTGTCTGTCTGTCTGTCTGTCTGTCTGTCTGTCTGTCTGTCTGTCTGTCTGTCTGTCTGTCTGTCTGTCTGTCTGTCTGTCTGTCTGTCTGTCTGTCTGTCTGTCTGTCTGTCTGTCTGTCTGTCTGTCTGTCTGTCTGTCTGTCTGTCTGTCTGTCTGTCTGTCTGTCTGTCTGTCTGTCTGTCTGTCTGTCTGTCTGTCTGTCTGTCTGTCTGTCTGTCTGTCTGTCTGTCTGTCTGTCTGTCTGTCTGTCTGTCTGTCTGTCTGTCTGTCTGTCTGTCTGTCTGTCTGTCTGTCTGTCTGTCTGTCTGTCTGTCTGTCTGTCTGTCTGTCTGTCTGTCTGTCTGTCTGTCTGTCTGTCTGTCTGTCTGTCTGTCTGTCTGTCTGTCTGTCTGTCTGTCTGTCTGTCTGTCTGTCTGTCTGTCTGTCTGTCTGTCTGTCTGTCTGTCTGTCTGTCTGTCTGTCTGTCTGTCTGTCTGTCTGTCTGTCTGTAATATTTTCCCTGACCGGGAATCGAACCTGGGCCACAACAGTGAGAGTGCTGGATGCTAGCCACTAGACCATCAGGGACTGTACAGGAAAAAAGTTGACTGTCGTCAAATCCATTCTGGAAAAAGGAACCTCTTTCAATGCTTTTTCCAATTCTTTGATAAGAATTTTCTGTCTTTCCGTCTATAATAATAGACCTGACCGGGAATCGAACCCGGGCCACAGCAGTGAGAGTGCTGGATGCTAGCCACTAGACCATCAGGGACTGTACAGGAAAAAAGTTGACTGTCGGAAAATCCATTCTAGAAAAAGGAACCTCTGTCAATGTTCATTCCAATTCCTCAAGAGGAATTTTCTATCTGCGTGTAACAGTTTCCCTGACCTGGAATCGAACCCAGGCCACAGCAGTGAAAGTGCTGGATCCTAGCCACTAGACCACCAGGGACTTAACTAGAAAAAAGTTGACTGTCGTCAAATCCATTCTAGAAAAGGAACCTCTTTCAATTTTCTTTCCAATTCCTCAAAAGGAATTGTCTGTCTGTCTGTCTGTCTGTCTGTAATATTTTCCCTGACCGGGAATCGAACCTGGGCCACAACAGTGAGAGTGCTGGATCCTAGCCACTAGACCACCAGGGACTTTACTAGAAAAAAGTTGACTGTCGTCAAATCCATTCTGGAAAAAGGAACCTCTTTCAATGCTTTTTCCAATTCTTTGATAAGAATTTTCTGTCTTTCCGTCTATAATAATAGACCTGATCGGGAATCGAACCCGGGCCACAGCATTGAAAGTGCTGGATCCTAGCCACTAGACCACCAGGGACTTTACTACAAAAGAGTTGACTGTCGTCAAATCCATTCTGGAAAAAGGAACCTCTTTCAATGCTTTTTCCAATTCTTTGATAAGAATTTTCTGTCTTTCCGTCTATAATAATAGACCTGACCGGGAATCGAACCCGGGCCACAGCAGTGAGAGTGCTGGATGCTAGCCACTAGACCATCAGGGACTGTACAGGAAAAAAGTTGACTGTCGGAAAATCCATTCTAGAAAAAGGAACCTCTGTCAATGTTCATTCCAATTCCTCAAGAGGAATTTTCTATCTGCGTGTAACAGTTTCCCTGACCTGGAATCGAACCCAGGCCACAGCAGTGAAAGTGCTGGATCCTAGCCACTAGACCACCAGGGACTTAACTAGAAAAAAGTTGACTGTCGTCAAATCCATTCTAGAAAAGGAACCTCTTTCAATTTTCTTTCCAATTCCTCAAAAGGAATTGTCTGTCTGTCTGTCTGTCTGTCTGTCTGTCTGTCTGTCTGTCTGTCTGTCTGTCTGTCTGTCTGTCTGTCTGTCTGTCTGTCTGTCTGTCTGTCTGTCTGTCTGTCTGTCTGTCTGTCTGTCTGTCTGTCTGTCTGTCTGTCTGTCTGTCTGTCTGTCTGTCTGTCTGTCTGTCTGTCTGTCTGTCTGTCTGTCTGTCTGTCTGTCTGTCTGTCTGTCTGTCTGTCTGTCTGTCTGTCTGTCTGTCTGTCTGTCTGTCTGTCTGTCTGTCTGTCTGTCTGTCTGTCTGTCTGTCTGTCTGTCTGTCTGTCTGTCTGTCTGTCTGTCTGTCTGTCTGTCTGTCTGTCTGTCTGTCTGTCTGTCTGTCTGTCTGTCTGTCTGTCTGTCTGTCTGTCTGTCTGTCTGTCTGTCTGTCTGTCTGTCTGTCTGTCTGTCTGTCTGTCTGTCTGTCTGTCTGTCTGTCTGTCTGTCTGTCTGTCTGTCTGTCTGTCTGTCTGTCTGTCTGTCTGTCTGTCTGTCTGTCTGTCTGTCTGTCTGTCTGTCTGTCTGTCTGTCTGTCTGTCTGTCTGTCTGTCTGTCTGTCTGTCTGTCTGTCTGTCTGTCTGTCTGTCTGTCTGTCTGTCTGTCTGTCTGTCTGTCTGTCTGTCTGTCTGTCTGTCTGTCTGTCTGTCTGTCTGTCTGTCTGTCTGTCTGTCTGTCTGTCTGTCTGTCTGTCTGTCTGTCTGTCTGTCTGTCTGTCTGTCTGTCTGTCTGTCTGTCTGTCTGTCTGTCTGTCTGTCTGTCTGTCTGTCTGTCTGTCTGTCTGTCTGTCTGTCTGTCTGTCTGTCTGTCTGTCTGTCTGTCTGTCTGTCTGTCTGTCTGTCTGTCTGTCTGTCTGTCTGTCTGTCTGTCTGTCTGTCTGTCTGTCTGTCTGTCTGTCTGTCTGTCTGTCTGTCTGTCTGTCTGTCTGTCTGTCTGTCTGTCTGTCTGTCTGTCTGTCTGTCTGTCTGTCTGTCTGTCTGTCTGTCTGTCTGTCTGTCTGTCTGTCTGTCTGTCTGTCTGTCTGTCTGTCTGTCTGTCTGTCTGTCTGTCTGTCTGTCTGTCTGTCTGTCTGTCTGTCTGTCTGTCTGTCTGTCTGTCTGTCTGTCTGTCTGTCTGTCTGTCTGTCTGTCTGTCTGTCTGTCTGTCTGTCTGTCTGTCTGTCTGTCTGTCTGTCTGTCTGTCTGTCTGTCTGTCTGTCTGTCTGTCTGTCTGTCTGTCTGTCTGTCTGTCTGTCTGTCTGTCTGTCTGTCTGTCTGTCTGTCTGTCTGTCTGTCTGTCTGTCTGTCTGTCTGTCTGTCTGTCTGTCTGTCTGTCTGTCTGTCTGTCTGTCTGTCTGTCTGTCTGTCTGTCTGTCTGTCTGTCTGTCTGTCTGTCTGTCTGTCTGTCTGTCTGTCTGTCTGTCTGTCTGTCTGTCTGTCTGTCTGTCTGTCTGTCTGTCTGTCTGTCTGTCTGTCTGTCTGTCTGTCTGTCTGTCTGTCTGTCTGTCTGTCTGTCTGTCTGTCTGTCTGTCTGTCTGTCTGTCTGTCTGTCTGTCTGTCTGTCTGTCTGTCTGTCTGTCTGTCTGTCTGTCTGTCTGTCTGTCTGTCTGTCTGTCTGTCTGTCTGTCTGTCTGTCTGTCTGTCTGTCTGTCTGTCTGTCTGTCTGTCTGTCTGTCTGTCTGTCTGTCTGTCTGTCTGTCTGTCTGTCTGTCTGTCTGTCTGTCTGTCTGTCTGTCTGTCTGTCTGTCTGTCTGTCTGTCTGTCTGTCTGTCTGTCTGTCTGTCTGTCTGTCTGTCTGTCTGTCTGTCTGTCTGTCTGTCTGTCTGTCTGTCTGTCTGTCTGTCTGTCTGTCTGTCTGTCTGTCTGTCTGTCTGTCTGTCTGTCTGTCTGTCTGTCTGTCTGTCTGTCTGTCTGTCTGTCTGTCTGTCTGTCTGTCTGTCTGTCTGTCTGTCTGTCTGTCTGTCTGTCTGTCTGTCTGTCTGTCTGTCTGTAATATTTTCCCTGACCGGGAATCGAACCTGGGCCACAACAGTGAGAGTGCTGGATGCTAGCCACTAGACCATCAGGGACTGTACAGGAAAAAAGTTGACTGTCGTCAAATCCATTCTGGAAAAAGGAACCTCTTTCAATGCTTTTTCCAATTCTTTGATAAGAATTTTCTGTCTTTCCGTCTATAATAATAGACCTGACCGGGAATCGAACCCGGGCCACAGCAGTGAGAGTGCTGGATGCTAGCCACTAGACCATCAGGGACTGTACAGGAAAAAAGTTGACTGTCGGAAAATCCATTCTAGAAAAAGGAACCTCTGTCAATGTTCATTCCAATTCCTCAAGAGGAATTTTCTATCTGCGTGTAACAGTTTCCCTGACCTGGAATCGAACCCAGGCCACAGCAGTGAAAGTGCTGGATCCTAGCCACTAGACCACCAGGGACTTAACTAGAAAAAAGTTGACTGTCGTCAAATCCATTCTAGAAAAGGAACCTCTTTCAATTTTCTTTCCAATTCCTCAAAAGGAATTGTCTGTCTGTCTGTCTGTCTGTCTGTAATATTTTCCCTGACCGGGAATCGAACCTGGGCCACAACAGTGAGAGTGCTGGATCCTAGCCACTAGACCACCAGGGACTTTACTAGAAAAAAGTTGACTGTCGTCAAATCCATTCTGGAAAAAGGAACCTCTTTCAATGCTTTTTCCAATTCTTTGATAAGAATTTTCTGTCTTTCCGTCTATAATAATAGACCTGATCGGGAATCGAACCCGGGCCACAGCATTGAAAGTGCTGGATCCTAGCCACTAGACCACCAGGGACTTTACTACAAAAGAGTTGACTGTCGTCAAATCCATTCTGGAAAAAGGAACCTCTTTCAATGCTTTTTCCAATTCTTTGATAAGAATTTTCTGTCTTTCCGTCTATAATAATAGACCTGACCGGGAATCGAACCCGGGCCACAGCAGTGAGAGTGCTGGATGCTAGCCACTAGACCATCAGGGACTGTACAGGAAAAAAGTTGACTGTCGGAAAATCCATTCTAGAAAAAGGAACCTCTGTCAATGTTCATTCCAATTCCTCAAGAGGAATTTTCTATCTGCGTGTAACAGTTTCCCTGACCTGGAATCGAACCCAGGCCACAGCAGTGAAAGTGCTGGATCCTAGCCACTAGACCACCAGGGACTTAACTAGAAAAAAGTTGACTGTCGTCAAATCCATTCTAGAAAAGGAACCTCTTTCAATTTTCTTTCCAATTCCTCAAAAGGAATTGTCTGTCTGTCTGTCTGTCTGTCTGTCTGTCTGTCTGTCTGTCTGTCTGTCTGTCTGTCTGTCTGTCTGTCTGTCTGTCTGTCTGTCTGTCTGTCTGTCTGTCTGTCTGTCTGTCTGTCTGTCTGTCTGTCTGTCTGTCTGTCTGTCTGTCTGTCTGTCTGTCTGTCTGTCTGTCTGTCTGTCTGTCTGTCTGTCTGTCTGTCTGTCTGTCTGTCTGTCTGTCTGTCTGTCTGTCTGTCTGTCTGTCTGTCTGTCTGTCTGTCTGTCTGTCTGTCTGTCTGTCTGTCTGTCTGTCTGTCTGTCTGTCTGTCTGTCTGTCTGTCTGTCTGTCTGTCTGTCTGTCTGTCTGTCTGTCTGTAATATTTTCCCTGACCGGGAATCGAACCTGGGCCACAACAGTGAGAGTGCTGGATGCTAGCCACTAGACCATCAGGGACTGTACAGGAAAAAAGTTGACTGTCGTCAAATCCATTCTGGAAAAAGGAACCTCTTTCAATGCTTTTTCCAATTCTTTGATAAGAATTTTCTGTCTTTCCGTCTATAATAATAGACCTGACCGGGAATCGAACCCGGGCCACAGCAGTGAGAGTGCTGGATGCTAGCCACTAGACCATCAGGGACTGTACAGGAAAAAAGTTGACTGTCGGAAAATCCATTCTAGAAAAAGGAACCTCTGTCAATGTTCATTCCAATTCCTCAAGAGGAATTTTCTATCTGCGTGTAACAGTTTCCCTGACCTGGAATCGAACCCAGGCCACAGCAGTGAAAGTGCTGGATCCTAGCCACTAGACCACCAGGGACTTAACTAGAAAAAAGTTGACTGTCGTCAAATCCATTCTAGAAAAGGAACCTCTTTCAATTTTCTTTCCAATTCCTCAAAAGGAATTGTCTGTCTGTCTGTCTGTCTGTCTGTAATATTTTCCCTGACCGGGAATCGAACCTGGGCCACAACAGTGAGAGTGCTGGATCCTAGCCACTAGACCACCAGGGACTTTACTAGAAAAAAGTTGACTGTCGTCAAATCCATTCTGGAAAAAGGAACCTCTTTCAATGCTTTTTCCAATTCTTTGATAAGAATTTTCTGTCTTTCCGTCTATAATAATAGACCTGATCGGGAATCGAACCCGGGCCACAGCATTGAAAGTGCTGGATCCTAGCCACTAGACCACCAGGGACTTTACTACAAAAGAGTTGACTGTCGTCAAATCCATTCTGGAAAAAGGAACCTCTTTCAATGCTTTTTCCAATTCTTTGATAAGAATTTTCTGTCTTTCCGTCTATAATAATAGACCTGACCGGGAATCGAACCCGGGCCACAGCAGTGAGAGTGCTGGATGCTAGCCACTAGACCATCAGGGACTGTACAGGAAAAAAGTTGACTGTCGGAAAATCCATTCTAGAAAAAGGAACCTCTGTCAATGTTCATTCCAATTCCTCAAGAGGAATTTTCTATCTGCGTGTAACAGTTTCCCTGACCTGGAATCGAACCCAGGCCACAGCAGTGAAAGTGCTGGATCCTAGCCACTAGACCACCAGGGACTTAACTAGAAAAAAGTTGACTGTCGTCAAATCCATTCTAGAAAAGGAACCTCTTTCAATTTTCTTTCCAATTCCTCAAAAGGAATTGTCTGTCTGTCTGTCTGTCTGTCTGTCTGTCTGTCTGTCTGTCTGTCTGTCTGTCTGTCTGTCTGTCTGTCTGTCTGTCTGTCTGTCTGTCTGTCTGTCTGTCTGTCTGTCTGTCTGTCTGTCTGTCTGTCTGTCTGTCTGTCTGTCTGTCTGTCTGTCTGTCTGTCTGTCTGTCTGTCTGTCTGTCTGTCTGTCTGTCTGTCTGTCTGTCTGTCTGTCTGTCTGTCTGTCTGTCTGTCTGTCTGTCTGTCTGTCTGTCTGTCTGTCTGTCTGTCTGTCTGTCTGTCTGTCTGTCTGTCTGTCTGTCTGTCTGTCTGTCTGTCTGTCTGTCTGTCTGTCTGTCTGTCTGTCTGTCTGTCTGTCTGTCTGTCTGTCTGTCTGTCTGTCTGTCTGTCTGTCTGTCTGTCTGTCTGTCTGTCTGTCTGTCTGTCTGTCTGTCTGTCTGTCTGTCTGTCTGTCTGTCTGTCTGTCTGTCTGTCTGTCTGTCTGTCTGTCTGTCTGTCTGTCTGTCTGTCTGTCTGTCTGTCTGTCTGTCTGTCTGTCTGTCTGTCTGTCTGTCTGTCTGTCTGTCTGTCTGTCTGTCTGTCTGTCTGTCTGTCTGTCTGTCTGTCTGTCTGTCTGTCTGTCTGTCTGTCTGTCTGTCTGTCTGTCTGTCTGTCTGTCTGTCTGTCTGTCTGTCTGTCTGTCTGTCTGTCTGTCTGTCTGTCTGTCTGTCTGTCTGTCTGTCTGTCTGTCTGTCTGTCTGTCTGTCTGTCTGTCTGTCTGTCTGTCTGTCTGTCTGTCTGTCTGTCTGTCTGTCTGTCTGTCTGTCTGTCTGTCTGTCTGTCTGTCTGTCTGTCTGTCTGTCTGTCTGTCTGTCTGTCTGTCTGTCTGTCTGTCTGTCTGTCTGTCTGTCTGTCTGTCTGTCTGTCTGTCTGTCTGTCTGTCTGTCTGTCTGTCTGTCTGTCTGTCTGTCTGTCTGTCTGTCTGTCTGTCTGTCTGTCTGTCTGTCTGTCTGTCTGTCTGTCTGTCTGTCTGTCTGTCTGTCTGTCTGTCTGTCTGTCTGTCTGTCTGTCTGTCTGTCTGTCTGTCTGTCTGTCTGTCTGTCTGTCTGTCTGTCTGTCTGTCTGTCTGTCTGTCTGTCTGTCTGTCTGTCTGTCTGTCTGTCTGTCTGTCTGTCTGTCTGTCTGTCTGTCTGTCTGTCTGTCTGTCTGTCTGTCTGTCTGTCTGTCTGTCTGTCTGTCTGTCTGTCTGTCTGTCTGTCTGTCTGTCTGTCTGTCTGTCTGTCTGTCTGTCTGTCTGTCTGTCTGTCTGTCTGTCTGTCTGTCTGTCTGTCTGTCTGTCTGTCTGTCTGTCTGTCTGTCTGTCTGTCTGTCTGTCTGTCTGTCTGTCTGTCTGTCTGTCTGTCTGTCTGTCTGTCTGTCTGTCTGTCTGTCTGTCTGTCTGTCTGTCTGTCTGTCTGTCTGTCTGTCTGTCTGTCTGTCTGTCTGTCTGTCTGTCTGTCTGTCTGTCTGTCTGTCTGTCTGTCTGTCTGTCTGTCTGTCTGTCTGTCTGTCTGTCTGTCTGTCTGTCTGTCTGTCTGTCTGTCTGTCTGTCTGTCTGTCTGTCTGTCTGTCTGTCTGTCTGTCTGTCTGTCTGTCTGTCTGTCTGTCTGTCTGTCTGTCTGTCTGTCTGTCTGTCTGTCTGTCTGTCTGTCTGTCTGTCTGTCTGTCTGTCTGTCTGTCTGTCTGTCTGTCTGTCTGTCTGTCTGTCTGTCTGTCTGTCTGTCTGTCTGTCTGTCTGTCTGTCTGTCTGTCTGTCTGTCTGTCTGTCTGTCTGTCTGTCTGTCTGTCTGTCTGTCTGTCTGTCTGTCTGTCTGTCTGTCTGTCTGTCTGTCTGTCTGTCTGTCTGTCTGTCTGTCTGTCTGTCTGTCTGTCTGTCTGTCTGTCTGTCTGTCTGTCTGTCTGTCTGTCTGTCTGTCTGTCTGTCTGTCTGTCTGTCTGTCTGTCTGTCTGTCTGTCTGTCTGTCTGTCTGTCTGTCTGTCTGTCTGTCTGTCTGTCTGTCTGTCTGTCTGTCTGTCTGTCTGTCTGTCTGTCTGTCTGTCTGTCTGTCTGTCTGTCTGTCTGTCTGTCTGTCTGTCTGTCTGTCTGTCTGTCTGTCTGTCTGTCTGTCTGTCTGTCTGTCTGTCTGTCTGTCTGTCTGTCTGTCTGTCTGTCTGTCTGTCTGTCTGTCTGTCTGTCTGTCTGTCTGTCTGTCTGTCTGTCTGTCTGTCTGTCTGTCTGTCTGTCTGTCTGTCTGTCTGTCTGTCTGTCTGTCTGTCTGTCTGTCTGTCTGTCTGTCTGTCTGTCTGTCTGTCTGTCTGTCTGTCTGTCTGTCTGTCTGTCTGTCTGTCTGTCTGTCTGTCTGTCTGTCTGTCTGTCTGTCTGTCTGTCTGTCTGTCTGTCTGTCTGTCTGTCTGTCTGTCTGTCTGTCTGTCTGTCTGTCTGTCTGTCTGTCTGTCTGTCTGTCTGTCTGTCTGTCTGTCTGTCTGTCTGTCTGTCTGTCTGTCTGTCTGTCTGTCTGTCTGTCTGTCTGTCTGTCTGTCTGTCTGTCTGTCTGTCTGTCTGTCTGTCTGTCTGTCTGTCTGTCTGTCTGTCTGTCTGTCTGTCTGTCTGTCTGTCTGTCTGTCTGTCTGTCTGTCTGTCTGTCTGTCTGTCTGTCTGTCTGTCTGTCTGTCTGTCTGTCTGTCTGTCTGTCTGTCTGTCTGTCTGTCTGTCTGTCTGTCTGTCTGTCTGTCTGTCTGTCTGTCTGTCTGTCTGTCTGTCTGTCTGTCTGTCTGTCTGTCTGTCTGTCTGTCTGTCTGTCTGTCTGTCTGTCTGTCTGTCTGTCTGTCTGTCTGTCTGTCTGTCTGTCTGTCTGTCTGTCTGTCTGTCTGTCTGTCTGTCTGTCTGTCTGTCTGTCTGTCTGTCTGTCTGTCTGTCTGTCTGTCTGTCTGTCTGTCTGTCTGTCTGTCTGTCTGTCTGTCTGTCTGTCTGTCTGTCTGTCTGTCTGTCTGTCTGTCTGTCTGTCTGTCTGTCTGTCTGTCTGTCTGTCTGTCTGTCTGTCTGTCTGTCTGTCTGTCTGTCTGTCTGTCTGTCTGTCTGTCTGTCTGTCTGTCTGTCTGTCTGTCTGTCTGTCTGTCTGTCTGTCTGTCTGTCTGTCTGTCTGTCTGTCTGTCTGTCTGTCTGTCTGTCTGTCTGTCTGTCTGTCTGTCTGTCTGTCTGTCTGTCTGTCTGTCTGTCTGTCTGTCTGTCTGTCTGTCTGTCTGTCTGTCTGTCTGTCTGTCTGTCTGTCTGTCTGTCTGTCTGTCTGTCTGTCTGTCTGTCTGTCTGTCTGTCTGTCTGTCTGTCTGTCTGTCTGTCTGTCTGTCTGTCTGTCTGTCTGTCTGTCTGTCTGTCTGTCTGTCTGTCTGTCTGTCTGTCTGTCTGTCTGTCTGTCTGTCTGTCTGTCTGTCTGTCTGTCTGTCTGTCTGTCTGTCTGTCTGTCTGTCTGTCTGTCTGTCTGTCTGTCTGTCTGTCTGTCTGTCTGTCTGTCTGTCTGTCTGTCTGTCTGTCTGTCTGTCTGTCTGTCTGTCTGTCTGTCTGTCTGTCTGTCTGTCTGTCTGTCTGTCTGTCTGTCTGTCTGTCTGTCTGTCTGTCTGTCTGTCTGTCTGTCTGTCTGTCTGTCTGTCTGTCTGTCTGTCTGTCTGTCTGTCTGTCTGTCTGTCTGTCTGTCTGTCTGTCTGTCTGTCTGTCTGTCTGTCTGTCTGTCTGTCTGTCTGTCTGTCTGTCTGTCTGTCTGTCTGTCTGTCTGTCTGTCTGTCTGTCTGTCTGTCTGTCTGTCTGTCTGTCTGTCTGTCTGTCTGTCTGTCTGTCTGTCTGTCTGTCTGTCTGTCTGTCTGTCTGTCTGTCTGTCTGTCTGTCTGTCTGTCTGTCTGTCTGTCTGTCTGTCTGTCTGTCTGTCTGTCTGTCTGTCTGTCTGTCTGTCTGTCTGTCTGTCTGTCTGTCTGTCTGTCTGTCTGTCTGTCTGTCTGTCTGTCTGTCTGTCTGTCTGTCTGTCTGTCTGTCTGTCTGTCTGTCTGTCTGTCTGTCTGTCTGTCTGTCTGTCTGTCTGTCTGTCTGTCTGTCTGTCTGTCTGTCTGTCTGTCTGTCTGTCTGTCTGTCTGTCTGTCTGTCTGTCTGTCTGTCTGTCTGTCTGTCTGTCTGTCTGTCTGTCTGTCTGTCTGTCTGTCTGTCTGTCTGTCTGTCTGTCTGTCTGTCTGTCTGTCTGTCTGTCTGTCTGTCTGTCTGTCTGTCTGTCTGTCTGTCTGTCTGTCTGTCTGTCTGTCTGTCTGTCTGTCTGTCTGTCTGTCTGTCTGTCTGTCTGTCTGTCTGTCTGTCTGTCTGTCTGTCTGTCTGTCTGTCTGTCTGTCTGTCTGTCTGTCTGTCTGTCTGTCTGTCTGTCTGTCTGTCTGTCTGTCTGTCTGTCTGTCTGTCTGTCTGTCTGTCTGTCTGTCTGTCTGTCTGTCTGTCTGTCTGTCTGTCTGTCTGTCTGTCTGTCTGTCTGTCTGTCTGTCTGTCTGTCTGTCTGTCTGTCTGTCTGTCTGTCTGTCTGTCTGTCTGTCTGTCTGTCTGTCTGTCTGTCTGTCTGTCTGTCTGTCTGTCTGTCTGTCTGTCTGTCTGTCTGTCTGTCTGTCTGTCTGTCTGTCTGTCTGTCTGTCTGTCTGTCTGTCTGTCTGTCTGTCTGTCTGTCTGTCTGTCTGTCTGTCTGTCTGTCTGTCTGTCTGTCTGTCTGTCTGTCTGTCTGTCTGTCTGTCTGTCTGTCTGTCTGTCTGTCTGTAATATTTTCCCTGACCGGGAATCGAACCTGGGCCACAACAGTGAGAGTGCTGGATGCTAGCCACTAGACCATCAGGGACTGTACAGGAAAAAAGTTGACTGTCGTCAAATCCATTCTGGAAAAAGGAACCTCTTTCAATGCTTTTTCCAATTCTTTGATAAGAATTTTCTGTCTTTCCGTCTATAATAATAGACCTGACCGGGAATCGAACCCGGGCCACAGCAGTGAGAGTGCTGGATGCTAGCCACTAGACCATCAGGGACTGTACAGGAAAAAAGTTGACTGTCGGAAAATCCATTCTAGAAAAAGGAACCTCTGTCAATGTTCATTCCAATTCCTCAAGAGGAATTTTCTATCTGCGTGTAACAGTTTCCCTGACCTGGAATCGAACCCAGGCCACAGCAGTGAAAGTGCTGGATCCTAGCCACTAGACCACCAGGGACTTAACTAGAAAAAAGTTGACTGTCGTCAAATCCATTCTAGAAAAGGAACCTCTTTCAATTTTCTTTCCAATTCCTCAAAAGGAATTGTCTGTCTGTCTGTCTGTCTGTCTGTAATATTTTCCCTGACCGGGAATCGAACCTGGGCCACAACAGTGAGAGTGCTGGATCCTAGCCACTAGACCACCAGGGACTTTACTAGAAAAAAGTTGACTGTCGTCAAATCCATTCTGGAAAAAGGAACCTCTTTCAATGCTTTTTCCAATTCTTTGATAAGAATTTTCTGTCTTTCCGTCTATAATAATAGACCTGATCGGGAATCGAACCCGGGCCACAGCATTGAAAGTGCTGGATCCTAGCCACTAGACCACCAGGGACTTTACTACAAAAGAGTTGACTGTCGTCAAATCCATTCTGGAAAAAGGAACCTCTTTCAATGCTTTTTCCAATTCTTTGATAAGAATTTTCTGTCTTTCCGTCTATAATAATAGACCTGACCGGGAATCGAACCC
>NW_028283183.1:10000-37500 GCF_059441175.1 Urocampus carinirostris
AGAGGCGGAGGCCGGACGCGGGGGACGCGCGCGACGGCTGAGCCCCCGCCCGCCGGACACCGCGTGGGTTTTTGTGTCTGATAAATGCACGCGTCCCCGGGGCGAGGCCGGAGCCCCGCCCGCGAGTCGGCGCTCGTTTGCATGTATTAGCTCTGGATTTGCCACAGTTATCCAAGTAACGGTGGAGCGATCAAAGGAACCATAACTGATTTAATGAGCCGTTCGCAGTTTCACTGTACTGGCCATTCGTACTTAGACATGCATGGCTTAATCTTGAAAACAAGCATATGCTACTGGCAGGATCAACCAGAGTGCGTCTGCCGCCGGGGGGGCGCTGCTGGTGGCGGTGCGGCCCTGGTCCGGGACGAGGCTGTGGCTACAGCCGGGCCCGGGGGGCCGCGCGACACTCGTATACGTTCGGACGGGCTGACGAGCGGGTGTCGTGAAACGATGTTTCGCGCGGAGCCCTAGCACGCGTGGCGTCGGGCTCCGCGACGGTCGGACGTCTGGGTGTGGCTCGAGACGGAAGCTCGACCTCGGTTCGTCTTGGTTCTGCCGCCAAAAGGTTCACGCCGAGGCATGGTTTCGCAAGAGGGCCCCGCGAGTGCCAGCCGTGGATCCCGCCTCACTCGTAACTCGTATCGGATTCGTCCGGCCTCACTTTCGTTCGCACATCGGACAGTTATACGTGTGCTTTAGTAGCTTCCGTTCCCTCTTAGTGAGGCCGTCCGTACGTACCGCCCCAGCTCTTTCTGAGGCGGGTATCCACTCGGCTCGGGGGGGCCCAACGTTTGCCTAGTATCCTCGGCGCTGGAGCTTGACCCGCAAAGCCGGAGGAGCCGCACGCCCGAACACCGGCTTGCGCCGGCCGACGTGGGCCCTCCGAGGCGGGTCTCGTGTGCCAATCGCTCAGTTGGGGAACCGGCAGGCCCGTGGGCCGACGCCGGCTCACCCGGGGGTGAAGGGTGCTTCGATGGAGGCCCCCTGTCAGCCTCCGCGGAAGTCCGGCTTCAATACTTTAAAGTTTGAAAAACTTAGACATTTTTCGAGAACCGGAGCTTAGAGGGGTACATGCAAAAGCCAGGGCCGCGGGAAGCGCCCTAAATACTTCAATACTTTAAAATTTGAAAAACTTAGAAATTTTTCGAGAACCGGCATCTTCCCTCGGTAATTGCGAGATGCGAGGCCGCCCCTAGCCTCTGCTCTGTCGGACTCAATGGTCACGGGTGGCCGCTGATTAGCCCTGGTGCTCACCTCTCAAAATTGCGAGTCCCTAATATAATTCTGGCTGTCGGCTGGAGAAGGGGGTATAAAATCGGCACTTGAGGGAACGCCGGGCCCTCAAGTTCGGGGCCCTCTAGCGGATTTTTGAGGTACTGCACTCCCATTGGAAATGCATGGGCGCTCCGTCCACTACCATGTAATTCCCTCACAATATCTGCCCCTGCGTGGCCGCGGGATGCTACTGCAGCCCCGTTGGTAATGAATGGGCCTTTCGGAGGCCATAAATACAGCGCCGCTGCATGGATTTTGGCGGTACTGCTGCTGTCGCTGAAAATACATGGACCCGTCTGAATGAATGGGCCTTTCGGAGGCCATAAACTCAGCGCCTCTGCATGGATTTTGGCGGTACTGCGGCTGTCGCTGAAAATACATGGACCCGTCTGAATGAATGGGCCTTTCGGAGGCCATAAATCCAGCGCCGCTGCATGGATTTTGGCGGTACTGCGGCTGTCGCTGAAAATACATGGACCCGTCTGAATGAATGGACAAAATATAAATCAGACACTACAGAACACAAGCATAATCCAAGATTACAAAATCATCTCAGCCTTTAAAAGAAACAAAAACCTGAAAGACTACTTAGTAAAAAGTAAATTACCAGAAATCAACATAACACAAACGCAGGGCCCCACATTCTACAAACAAGCCACCACAGTTAGGAACACCGTCACCAACACAAACTACCTAATTAAACAAACAATCACACCTGCTACGGAAAACTGAAAATACATGGACCCGTCTGAATGTATGGGCCTTTCAGAGGCCATAAACTCAGCCAGCGCCGGGCCAGTGTTTGGGGTATTGTGCCCGCCACTAGTGGCTGAATACATAATAATAATAATAATAATAATAATTCCCTTGTATTGTCATTCTGTGTAACAATGTACACAGAACGAAATGTCGATTGCACTGGGCTAGTGTTGAGGGAACGTCGGGCCCTCAAGTTCGGTGGCTTGGAGCGGATTTTTGAGGTACTGCACTCCCATTGGAAATGCATGGGCGCTCCGTCCACTACCATGTAATTCCCTCACAATATCTGCCCCTGCGTGGCCGCGGGATGCTACTGCAGCCCCGTTGGTAATGAATGGGCCTTTCGGAGGCCATAAATACAGCGCCGCTGCATGGATTTTGGCGGTACTGCTGCTGTCGCTGAAAATACATGGACCCGTCTGAATGAATGGGCCTTTCGGAGGCCATAAACTCAGCGCCTCTGCATGGATTTTGGCGGTACTGCGGCTGTCGCTGAAAATACATGGACCCGTCTGAATGAATGGGCCTTTCGGAGGCCATAAATTCAGCGCCGCTGCATGGATTTTGGCGGTACTGCGGCTGTCGCTGAAAATACATGGACCCGTCTGAATGAATGGACAAAATATAAATCAGACACTACAGAACACAAGCATAATCCAAGATTACAAAATCATCTCAGCCTTTAAAAGAAACAAAAACCTGAAAGACTACTTAGTAAAAAGTAAATTACCAGAAATCAACATAACACAAACGCAGGGCCCCACATTCTACAAACAAGCCACCACAGTTAGGAACACCGTCACCAACACAAACTACCTAATTAAACAAACAATCACACCTGCTACGGAAAACTGAAAATACATGGACCCGTCTGAATGTATGGGCCTTTCGGAGGCCATAAACTCAGCCAGCGCCGGGCCAGTGTTTGGGGTATTGTGCCCGCCACTAGTGGCTGAATACATAATAATAATAATAATAATAATAATAATTCCCTTGTATTGTCATTCTGTGTAACAATGTACACAGAACGAAATGTCGATTGCACTGGGCTAGTGTTGAGGGAACGTCGGGCCCTCAAGTTCGGTGGCTTGGAGCGGATTTTTGAGGTACTGCACTCCCATTGGAAATGCATGGGCGCTCCGTCCACTACCATGTAATTCCCTCACAATATCTGCCCCTGCGTGGCCGCGGGATGCTACTGCAGCCCCGTTGGTAATGAATGGGCCTTTCGGAGGCCATAAATACAGCGCCGCTGCATGGATTTTGGCGGTACTGCTGCTGTCGCTGAAAATACATGGACCCGTCTGAATGAATGGGCCTTTCGGAGGCCATAAACTCAGCGCCTCTGCATGGATTTTGGCGGTACTGCGGCTGTCGCTGAAAATACATGGACCCGTCTGAATGAATGGGCCTTTCGGAGGCCATAAATCCAGCGCCGCTGCATGGATTTTGGCGGTACTGCGGCTGTCGTTGAAAATACATGGACCCGTCTGAATGAATGGGCCTTTCGGATTCCATAAACCCAGCGCCGCTGCATGGATTTTGGCGGTACTGCGGCTGTCGCTGAAAATACATGGACCCGTCTGAATGAATGGGCCTTTCGGAGGCCATAAACTCAGCGCCGCTGCATGGATTTTGGCGGTACTGCGGCTGTCGCTGAAAATACATGGACCCGTCTGAATGAATGGACAAAATATAAATCAGACACTACAGAACACAAGCATAATCCAAGATTACAAAATCATCTCAGCCTTTAAAAGAAACAAAAACCTGAAAGACTACTTAGTAAAAAGTAAATTACCAGAAATCAACATAACACAAACGCAGGGCCCCACATTCTACAAACAAGCCACCACAGTTAGGAACACCGTCACCAACACAAACTACCTAATTAAACAAACAATCACACCTGCTACGGAAAACTGAAAATACATGGACCCGTCTGAATGTATGGGCCTTTCGGAGGCCATAAACTCAGCCAGCGCCGGGCCAGTGTTTGGGGTATTGTGCCCGCCACTAGTGGCTGAATACATAATAATAATAATAATAATAATAATTCCCTTGTATTGTCATTCTGTGTAACAATGTACACAGAACGAAATGTCGATTGCACTGGGCTAGTGTTGAGGGAACGTCGGGCCCTCAAGTTCGGTGGCTTGGAGCGGATTTTTGAGGTACTGCACTCCCATTGGAAATGCATGGGCGCTCCGTCCACTACCATGTAATTCCCTCACAATATCTGCCCCTGCGTGGCCGCGGGATGCTACTGCAGCCCCGTTGGTAATGAATGGGCCTTTCGGAGGCCATAAATACAGCGCCGCTGCATGGATTTTGGCGGTACTGCTGCTGTCGCTGAAAATACATGGACCCGTCTGAATGAATGGGCCTTTCGGAGGCCATAAACTCAGCGCCTCTGCATGGATTTTGGCGGTACTGCGGCTGTCGCTGAAAATACATGGACCCGTCTGAATGAATGGGCCTTTCGGAGGCCATAAATCCAGCGCCGCTGCATGGATTTTGGCGGTACTGCGGCTGTCGCTGAAAATACATGGACCCGTCTGAATGTATGGGCCTTTCGGAGGCCATATACTCAGCTGAAGGTTGAGAACTTGGCTAGTGTTTGGGGACTTGTGCCCGCCACTAGTGGCTGAAATCCGGGCCGGTGTTTGGGGAATTGTGCGCGTATTATCGGGCCGGTGTTTGGGGATATGCGCGCGTATTATCGGACCGGTGTTTGGGGAATCGTGCCCGCCACTAGTGGCTGAATCCCGGGCTAGTGTTGGGGGACTTGTGCCCGCCAATAGTGGCTGAAATCCGCGCCGGTGTTTGGGGAATTGTGCGCGTATTATCGGGCCGGTGTTTGGGGATATGCGCGCGTATTATCGGACCGGTGTTTGGGGATTTGTGCCCGCCACTAGTGGCTGAGAACTTGGCTAGTGTTTGGGGACTTGTGCCCGCCACTAGTGGCTGAAATCCGGGCCGGTGTTTGGGGAATTGTGCGCGTATTATCGGGCCGGTGTTTGGGGATATGCGCGCGTATTATCGGACCGGTGTTTGGGGAATCGTGCCCGCCACTAGTGGCTGAATCCCGGGCTAGTGTTGGGGGACTTGTGCCCGCCAATAGTGGCTGAAATCCGGGCCGGTGTTTGGGGAATTGTGCGCATATTATCGGGCCGGTGTTTGGGGATATGCGCGCGTATTATCGGACCGGTGTTTGGGGAATCGTGCCCGCCACTAGTGGCTGAATCCCGGGCTAGTGTTGGGGGACTTGTGCCCGCCACTAGTGGCTGAAATCCGGGCCGGTGTTTGGGGAATTGTGCGCATATTATCGGGCCGGTGTTTGGGGATATGCGCGCGTATTATCGGGCCGGTGTTTGGGGATATGCGCGCGTATTATCGGACCGGTGTTTGGGGAATCGTGCCCGCCACTAGTGGCTGAATCCCGGGCTAGTGTTGGGGGACTTGTGCCCGCCACTAGTGGCTGAAATCCGGGCCGGTGTTTGGGGAATTGTGCGCATATTATCGGGCCGGTGTTTGGGGATATGCGCGCGTATTATCGGGCCGGTGTTTGGGGATATGCGCGCGTATTATCGGACCGGTGTTTGGGGATATGCGCGCGTATTATCGGACCGGTGTTTGGGGAATCGTGCCCGCCACTAGTGGCTGAATCCCGGGCTAGTGTTGGGGGACTTGTGCCCGCCAATAGTGGCTGAAATCCGCGCCGGTGTTTGGGGAATTGTGCGCGTATTATCGGGCCGGTGTTTGGGGATATGCGCGCGTATTATCGGACCGGTGTTTGGGGAATCGTGCCCGCCACTAGTGGCTGAATCCCGGGCTAGTGTTGGGGGACTTGTGCCCGCCAATAGTGGCTGAAATCCGCGCCGGTGTTTGGGGAATTGTGCGCGTATTATCGGGCCGGTGTTTGGGGATATGCGCGCGTATTATCGGACCGGTGTTTGGGGAATCGTGCCCGCCACTAGTGGCTGAATCCCGGGCTAGTGTTGGGGGACTTGTGCCCGCCAATAGTGGCTGAAATCCGCGCCGGTGTTTGGGGAATTGTGCGCGTATTATCGGGCCGGTGTTTGGGGATATGCGCGCGTATTATCGGACCGGTGTTTGGGGAATTGTGCCCGCCACTAGTGGCTGAATCCCGGGCTAGTGTTGGGGGACTTGTGCCCGCCAATAGTGGCTGAAATCCGCGCCGGTGTTTGGGGAATTGTGCGCGTATTATCGGGCCGGTGTTTGGGGATATGCGCGCGTATTATCGGACCGGTGTTTGGGGAATTGTGCCCGCCACTAGTGGCTGAATCCCGGGCTAGTGTTGGGGGACTTGTGCCCGCCAATAGTGGCTGAAATCCGCGCCGGTGTTTGGGGAATTGTGCGCGTATTATCGGGCCGGTGTTTGGGGATATGCGCGCGTATTATCGGACCGGTGTTTGGGGAATTGTGCCCGCCACTAGTGGCTGAGAACTGGGCTAGTGTTGGGGGACTTGTGCCCTCCAATAGTGGCTGAAATCCGCGCCGGTGTTTGGGGAATTGTGCGCGTATTATCGGGCCGGTGTTTGGGGATATGCGCGCGTATTATCGGACCGGTGTTTGGGGAATCGTGCCCGCCACTAGTGGCTGAATCCCGGGCTAGTGTTGGGGGACTTGTGCCCGCCAATAGTGGCTGAAATCTGCGCCGGTGTTTGGGGAATTGTGCGCGTATTATCGGGCCGGTGTTTGGGGAATTGCGCGCGTATTATCGGGCCGGTGTTTGGGGATATGCGCGCGTATTATCGGACCGGTGTTTGGGGAATCGTGCCCGCCACTAGTGGCTGAATCCCGGGCTAGTGTTGGGGGACTTGTGCCCGCCAATAGTGGCTGAAATCCGCGCCGGTGTTTGGGGATATGCGCGCGTATTATCGGGCCGGTGTTTGGGGATATGCGCGCGTATTATCGGACCGGTGTTTGGGGAATTGTGCGCGTATTATCGGGCCGGTGTTTGGGGATATGCGCGCGTATTATCGGACCGGTGTTTGGGGAATTGTGCCCGCCACTAGTGGCTGAGAACTGGGCTAGTGTTGGGGGACTTGTGCCCTCCAATAGTGGCTGAAATCCGCGCCGGTGTTTGGGGAATTGTGCGCGTATTATCGGGCCGGTGTTTGGGGATATGCGCGCGTATTATCGGACCGGTGTTTGGGGAATCGTGCCCGCCACTAGTGGCTGAATCCCGGGCTAGTGTTGGGGGACTTGTGCCCGCCAATAGTGGCTGAAATCCGCGCCGGTGTTTGGGGAATTGTGCGCGTATTATCGGGCCGGTGTTTGGGGAATTGCGCGCGTATTATCGGGCCGGTGTTTGGGGATATGCGCGCGTATTATCGGACCGGTGTTTGGGGAATCGTGCCCGCCACTAGTGGCTGAATCCCGGGCTAGTGTTGGGGGACTTGTGCCCGCCAATAGTGGCTGAAATCCGCGCCGGTGTTTGGGGATATGCGCGCGTATTATCGGGCCGGTGTTTGGGGATATGCGCGCGTATTATCGGACCGGTGTTTGGGGAATTGCGCGCGTATTATCGGGCCGGTGTTTGGGGATATGCGCGCGTATTATCGGACCGGTGTTTGGGGAATCGTGCCCGCCACTAGTGGCTGAATCCCGGGCTAGTGTTGGGGGACTTGTGCCCGCCAATAGTGGCTGAAATCCGCGCCGGTGTTTGGGGATATGCGCGCGTATTATCGGGCCGGTGTTTGGGGATATGCGCGCGTATTATCGGACCGGTGTTTGGGGAATTGTGCGCGTATTATCGGGCCGGTGTTTGGGGATATGCGCGCGTATTATCGGACCGGTGTTTGGGGAATTGTGCCCGCCACTAGTGGCTGAGAACTGGGCTAGTGTTGGGGGACTTGTGCCCTCCAATAGTGGCTGAAATCCGCGCCGGTGTTTGGGGAATTGTGCGCGTATTATCGGGCCGGTGTTTGGGGATATGCGCGCGTATTATCGGACCGGTGTTTGGGGAATCGTGCCCGCCACTAGTGGCTGAATCCCGGGCTAGTGTTGGGGGACTTGTGCCCGCCAATAGTGGCTGAAATCCGCGCCGGTGTTTGGGGAATTGTGCGCGTATTATCGGGCCGGTGTTTGGGGAATTGCGCGCGTATTATCGGGCCGGTGTTTGGGGATATGCGCGCGTATTATCGGACCGGTGTTTGGGGAATCGTGCCCGCCACTAGTGGCTGAATCCCGGGCTAGTGTTGGGGGACTTGTGCCCGCCAATAGTGGCTGAAATCCGGGCCGGTGTTTGGGGAATTGTGCGCATATTATCGGGCCGGTGTTTGGGGATATGCGCGCGTATTATCGGACCGGTGTTTGGGGAATCGTGCCCGCCACTAGTGGCTGAATCCCGGGCTAGTGTTGGGGGACTTGTGCCCGCCACTAGTGGCTGAAATCCGGGCCGGTGTTTGGGGAATTGTGCGCATATTATCGGGCCGGTGTTTGGGGATATGCGCGCGTATTATCGGGCCGGTGTTTGGGGATATGCGCGCGTATTATCGGACCGGTGTTTGGGGAATCGTGCCCGCCACTAGTGGCTGAATCCCGGGCTAGTGTTGGGGGACTTGTGCCCGCCACTAGTGGCTGAAATCCGGGCCGGTGTTTGGGGAATTGTGCGCATATTATCGGGCCGGTGTTTGGGGATATGCGCGCGTATTATCGGGCCGGTGTTTGGGGATATGCGCGCGTATTATCGGACCGGTGTTTGGGGATATGCGCGCGTATTATCGGACCGGTGTTTGGGGAATCGTGCCCGCCACTAGTGGCTGAATCCCGGGCTAGTGTTGGGGGACTTGTGCCCGCCAATAGTGGCTGAAATCCGCGCCGGTGTTTGGGGAATTGTGCGCGTATTATCGGGCCGGTGTTTGGGGATATGCGCGCGTATTATCGGACCGGTGTTTGGGGAATCGTGCCCGCCACTAGTGGCTGAATCCCGGGCTAGTGTTGGGGGACTTGTGCCCGCCAATAGTGGCTGAAATCCGCGCCGGTGTTTGGGGAATTGTGCGCGTATTATCGGGCCGGTGTTTGGGGATATGCGCGCGTATTATCGGACCGGTGTTTGGGGAATCGTGCCCGCCACTAGTGGCTGAATCCCGGGCTAGTGTTGGGGGACTTGTGCCCGCCAATAGTGGCTGAAATCCGGGCCGGTGTTTGGGGAATTGTGCGCATATTATCGGGCCGGTGTTTGGGGATATGCGCGCGTATTATCGGACCGGTGTTTGGGGAATCGTGCCCGCCACTAGTGGCTGAATCCCGGGCTAGTGTTGGGGGACTTGTGCCCGCCACTAGTGGCTGAAATCCGGGCCGGTGTTTGGGGAATTGTGCGCATATTATCGGGCCGGTGTTTGGGGATATGCGCGCGTATTATCGGGCCGGTGTTTGGGGATATGCGCGCGTATTATCGGACCGGTGTTTGGGGAATCGTGCCCGCCACTAGTGGCTGAATCCCGGGCTAGTGTTGGGGGACTTGTGCCCGCCACTAGTGGCTGAAATCCGGGCCGGTGTTTGGGGAATTGTGCGCATATTATCGGGCCGGTGTTTGGGGATATGCGCGCGTATTATCGGGCCGGTGTTTGGGGATATGCGCGCGTATTATCGGACCGGTGTTTGGGGAATCGTGCCCGCCACTAGTGGCTGAATCCCGGGCTAGTGTTGGGGGACTTGTGCCCGCCAATAGTGGCTGAAATCCGGGCCGGTGTTTGGGGAATTGTGCGCATATTATCGGGCCGGTGTTTGGGGATATGCGCGCGTATTATCGGACCGGTGTTTGGGGAATCGTGCCCGCCACTAGTGGCTGAATCCCGGGCTAGTGTTGGGGGACTTGTGCCCGCCAATAGTGGCTGAAATCCGCGCCGGTGTTTGGGGAATTGTGCGCGTATTATCGGGCCGGTGTTTGGGGATATGCGCGCGTATTATCGGACCGGTGTTTGGGGAATTGTGCCCGCCACTAGTGGCTGAGAACTTGGCTAGTGTTTGGGGACTTGTGCCCGCCACTAGTGGCTGAAATCCGGGCCGGTGTTTGGGGAATTGTGCGCGTATTATCGGGCCGGTGTTTGGGGATATGCGCGCGTATTATCGGACCGGTGTTTGGGGAATCGTGCCCGCCACTAGTGGCTGAATCCCGGGCTAGTGTTGGGGGACTTGTGCCCGCCAATAGTGGCTGAAATCCGCGCCGGTGTTTGGGGAATTGTGCGCGTATTATCGGGCCGGTGTTTGGGGATATGCGCGCGTATTATCGGACCGGTGTTTGGGGAATTGTGCCCGCCACTAGTGGCTGAGAACTTGGCTAGTGTTTGGGGACTTGTGCCCGCCACTAGTGGCTGAAATCCGGGCCGGTGTTTGGGGAATTGTGCGCGTATTATCGGGCCGGTGTTTGGGGATATGCGCGCGTATTATCGGACCGGTGTTTGGGGAATCGTGCCCGCCACTAGTGGCTGAATCCCGGGCTAGTGTTGGGGGACTTGTGCCCGCCAATAGTGGCTGAAATCCGCGCCGGTGTTTGGGGAATTGTGCGCGTATTATCGGGCCGGTGTTTGGGGATATGCGCGCGTATTATCGGACCGGTGTTTGGGGAATTGTGCCCGCCACTAGTGGCTGAGAACTGGGCTAGTGTTGGGGGACTTGTGCCCGCCACTAGTGGCTGAAATCCGGGCCGGTGTTTGGGGAATTGTGCGCGTATTATCGGGCCGGTGTTTGGGGATATGCGCGCGTATTATCGGGCCGGTGTTTGGGGATATGCGCGCGTATTATCGGACCGGTGTTTGGGGAATCGTGCCCGCCACTAGTGGCTGAATCCCGGGCTAGTGTTGGGGGACTTGTGCCCGCCAATAGTGGCTGAAATCCGCGCCGGTGTTTGGGGAATTGTGCGCGTATTATCGGGCCGGTGTTTGGGGATATGCGCGCGTATTATCGGACCGGTGTTTGGGGAATCGTGCCCGCCACTAGTGGCTGAATCCCGGGCTAGTGTTGGGGGACTTGTGCCCGCCAATAGTGGCTGAAATCCGCGCCGGTGTTTGGGGAATTGTGCGCGTATTATCGGGCCGGTGTTTGGGGATATGCGCGCGTATTATCGGACCGGTGTTTGGGGAATTGTGCCCGCCACTAGTGGCTGAATCCCGGGCTAGTGTTGGGGGACTTGTGCCCGCCACTAGTGGCTGAAATCCGCGCCGGTGTTTGGGGAATTGTGCGCGTATTATCGGGCCGGTGTTTGGGGATATGCGCGCGTATTATCGGGCCGGTGTTTGGGGATATGCGCGCGTATTATCGGACCGGTGTTTGGGGAATTGTGCCCGCCACTAGTGGCTGAGAACTTGGCTAGTGTTTGGGGACTTGTGCCCGCCACTAGTGGCTGAAATCCGGGCCGGTGTTTGGGGAATTGTGCGCGTATTATCGGGCCGGTGTTTGGGGATATGCGCGCGTATTATCGGACCGGTGTTTGGGGAATCGTGCCCGCCACTAGTGGCTGAATCCCGGGCTAGTGTTGGGGGACTTGTGCCCGCCAATAGTGGCTGAAATCCGCGCCGGTGTTTGGGGAATTGTGCGCGTATTATCGGGCCGGTGTTTGGGGATATGCGCGCGTATTATCGGACCGGTGTTTGGGGAATTGTGCCCGCCACTAGTGGCTGAGAACTGGGCTAGTGTTGGGGGACTTGTGCCCGCCACTAGTGGCTGAAATCCGGGCCGGTGTTTGGGGAATTGTGCGCGTATTATCGGGCCGGTGTTTGGGGATATGCGCGCGTATTATCGGGCCGGTGTTTGGGGATATGCGCGCGTATTATCGGACCGGTGTTTGGGGAATCGTGCCCGCCACTAGTGGCTGAATCCCGGGCTAGTGTTGGGGGACTTGTGCCCGCCAATAGTGGCTGAAATCCGCGCCGGTGTTTGGGGAATTGTGCGCGTATTATCGGGCCGGTGTTTGGGGATATGCGCGCGTATTATCGGACCGGTGTTTGGGGAATCGTGCCCGCCACTAGTGGCTGAATCCCGGGCTAGTGTTGGGGGACTTGTGCCCGCCAATAGTGGCTGAAATCCGCGCCGGTGTTTGGGGAATTGTGCGCGTATTATCGGGCCGGTGTTTGGGGATATGCGCGCGTATTATCGGACCGGTGTTTGGGGAATTGTGCCCGCCACTAGTGGCTGAATCCCGGGCTAGTGTTGGGGGACTTGTGCCCGCCACTAGTGGCTGAAATCCGCGCCGGTGTTTGGGGAATTGTGCGCGTATTATCGGGCCGGTGTTTGGGGATATGCGCGCGTATTATCGGACCGGTGTTTGGGGAATCGTGCCCGCCACTAGTGGCTGAATCCCGGGCTAGTGTTGGGGGACTTGTGCCCGCCAATAGTGGCTGAAATCCGCGCCGGTGTTTGGGGAATTGTGCGCGTATTATCGGGCCGGTGTTTGGGGATATGCGCGCGTATTATCGGACCGGTGTTTGGGGAATTGTGCCCGCCACTAGTGGCTGAGAACTGGGCTAGTGTTGGGGGACTTGTGCCCGCCACTAGTGGCTGAAATCCGGGCCGGTGTTTGGGGAATTGTGCGCGTATTATCGGGCCGGTGTTTGGGGATATGCGCGCGTATTATCGGGCCGGTGTTTGGGGATATGCGCGCGTATTATCGGACCGGTGTTTGGGGAATCGTGCCCGCCACTAGTGGCTGAATCCCGGGCTAGTGTTGGGGGACTTGTGCCCGCCAATAGTGGCTGAAATCCGCGCCGGTGTTTGGGGAATTGTGCGCGTATTATCGGGCCGGTGTTTGGGGATATGCGCGCGTATTATCGGACCGGTGTTTGGGGAATCGTGCCCGCCACTAGTGGCTGAATCCCGGGCTAGTGTTGGGGGACTTGTGCCCGCCAATAGTGGCTGAAATCCGCGCCGGTGTTTGGGGAATTGTGCGCGTATTATCGGGCCGGTGTTTGGGGATATGCGCGCGTATTATCGGACCGGTGTTTGGGGAATTGTGCCCGCCACTAGTGGCTGAGAACTTGGCTAGTGTTTGGGGACTTGTGCCCGCCACTAGTGGCTGAAATCCGGGCCGGTGTTTGGGGAATTGTGCGCGTATTATCGGGCCGGTGTTTGGGGATATGCGCGCGTATTATCGGACCGGTGTTTGGGGAATCGTGCCCGCCACTAGTGGCTGAATCCCGGGCTAGTGTTGGGGGACTTGTGCCCGCCAATAGTGGCTGAGAACTTGGCTAGTGTTGGGGGACTTGTGCCCGCCACTAGTGGCTGAAATCCGCGCCGGTGTTTGGGGAATTGTGCGCGTATTATCGGGCCGGTGTTTGGGGAATCGTGCCCGCCACTAGTGGCTGAATCCCGGGCTAGTGTTGGGGGACTTGTGCCCGCCAATAGTGGCTGAAATCCGCGCCGGTGTTTGGGGAATTGTGCGCGTATTATCGGGCCGGTGTTTGGGGATATGCGCGCGTATTATCGGACCGGTGTTTGGGGAATCGTGCCCGCCACTAGTGGCTGAATCCCGGGCTAGTGTTGGGGGACTTGTGCCCGCCAATAGTGGCTGAAATCCGCGCCGGTGTTTGGGGAATTGTGCGCGTATTATCGGGCCGGTGTTTGGGGATATGCGCGCGTATTATCGGGCCGGTGTTTGGGGATATGCGCGCGTATTATCGGACCGGTGTTTGGGGAATCGTGCCCGCCACTAGTGGCTGAATCCCGGGCTAGTGTTGGGGGACTTGTGCCCGCCAATAGTGGCTGAAATCCGCGCCGGTGTTTGGGGAATTGTGCGCGTATTATCGGGCCGGTGTTTGGGGATATGCGCGCGTATTATCGGACCGGTGTTTGGGGAATCGTGCCCGCCACTAGTGGCTGAATCCCGGGCTAGTGTTGGGGGACTTGTGCCCGCCAATAGTGGCTGAAATCCGCGCCGGTGTTTGGGGAATTGTGCGCGTATTATCGGGCCGGTGTTTGGGGATATGCGCGCGTATTATCGGACCGGTGTTTGGGGAATTGTGCCCGCCACTAGTGGCTGAGAACTGGGCTAGTGTTGGGGGACTTGTGCCCTCCAATAGTGGCTGAAATCCGGGCTAGTGTTGAGGGACTTGTGCCCGCCAATAGTGGCTGAAATCCGCGCCGGTGTTTGGGGAATTGTGCGCGTATTATCGGGCCGGTGTTTGGGGATATGCGCGCGTATTATCGGACCGGTGTTTGGGGAATCGTGCCCGCCACTAGTGGCTGAATCCCGGGCTAGTGTTGGGGGACTTGTGCCCGCCACTAGTGGCTGAAATCCGGGCCGGTGTTTGGGGAATTGTGCGCATATTATCGGGCCGGTGTTTGGGGATATGCGCGCGTATTATCGGGCCGGTGTTTGGGGATATGCGCGCGTATTATCGGACCGGTGTTTGGGGATATGCGCGCGTATTATCGGACCGGTGTTTGGGGAATCGTGCCCGCCACTAGTGGCTGAATCCCGGGCTAGTGTTGGGGGACTTGTGCCCGCCAATAGTGGCTGAAATCCGCGCCGGTGTTTGGGGAATTGTGCGCGTATTATCGGGCCGGTGTTTGGGGATATGCGCGCGTATTATCGGACCGGTGTTTGGGGAATCGTGCCCGCCACTAGTGGCTGAATCCCGGGCTAGTGTTGGGGGACTTGTGCCCGCCAATAGTGGCTGAAATCCGCGCCGGTGTTTGGGGAATTGTGCGCGTATTATCGGGCCGGTGTTTGGGGATATGCGCGCGTATTATCGGACCGGTGTTTGGGGAATCGTGCCCGCCACTAGTGGCTGAATCCCGGGCTAGTGTTGGGGGACTTGTGCCCGCCAATAGTGGCTGAAATCCGCGCCGGTGTTTGGGGAATTGTGCGCGTATTATCGGGCCGGTGTTTGGGGATATGCGCGCGTATTATCGGACCGGTGTTTGGGGAATTGTGCCCGCCACTAGTGGCTGAATCCCGGGCTAGTGTTGGGGGACTTGTGCCCGCCAATAGTGGCTGAAATCCGCGCCGGTGTTTGGGGAATTGTGCGCGTATTATCGGGCCGGTGTTTGGGGATATGCGCGCGTATTATCGGACCGGTGTTTGGGGAATTGTGCCCGCCACTAGTGGCTGAGAACTTGGCTAGTGTTTGGGGACTTGTGCCCGCCAATAGTGGCTGAAATCCGCGCCGGTGTTTGGGGAATTGTGCGCGTATTATCGGGCCGGTGTTTGGGGATATGCGCGCGTATTATCGGACCGGTGTTTGGGGAATCGTGCCCGCCACTAGTGGCTGAATCCCGGGCTAGTGTTGGGGGACTTGTGCCCGCCAATAGTGGCTGAAATCCGCGCCGGTGTTTGGGGAATTGTGCGCGTATTATCGGGCCGGTGTTTGGGGATATGCGCGCGTATTATCGGACCGGTGTTTGGGGAATTGTGCGCGTATTATCGGGCCGGTGTTTGGGGATATGCGCGCGTATTATCGGACCGGTGTTTGGGGAATTGTGCCCGCCACTAGTGGCTGAGAACTTGGCTAGTGTTTGGGGACTTGTGCCCGCCAATAGTGGCTGAAATCCGCGCCGGTGTTTGGGGAATTGTGCGCGTATTATCGGGCCGGTGTTTGGGGATATGCGCGCGTATTATCGGACCGGTGTTTGGGGAATCGTGCCCGCCACTAGTGGCTGAATCCCGGGCTAGTGTTGGGGGACTTGTGCCCGCCAATAGTGGCTGAAATCCGCGCCGGTGTTTGGGGAATTGTGCGCGTATTATCGGGCCGGTGTTTGGGGATATGCGCGCGTATTATCGGACCGGTGTTTGGGGAATCGTGCCCGCCACTAGTGGCTGAATCCCGGGCTAGTGTTGGGGGACTTGTGCCCGCCAATAGTGGCTGAAATCCGCGCCGGTGTTTGGGGAATTGTGCGCGTATTATCGGGCCGGTGTTTGGGGATATGCGCGCGTATTATCGGACCGGTGTTTGGGGAATCGTGCCCGCCACTAGTGGCTGAATCCCGGGCTAGTGTTGGGGGACTTGTGCCCGCCAATAGTGGCTGAAATCCGCGCCGGTGTTTGGGGAATTGTGCGCGTATTATCGGGCCGGTGTTTGGGGATATGCGCGCGTATTATCGGACCGGTGTTTGGGGAATTGTGCCCGCCACTAGTGGCTGAATCCCGGGCTAGTGTTGGGGGACTTGTGCCCGCCAATAGTGGCTGAAATCCGCGCCGGTGTTTGGGGAATTGTGCGCGTATTATCGGGCCGGTGTTTGGGGATATGCGCGCGTATTATCGGACCGGTGTTTGGGGAATTGTGCCCGCCACTAGTGGCTGAATCCCGGGCTAGTGTTGGGGGACTTGTGCCCGCCAATAGTGGCTGAAATCCGCGCCGGTGTTTGGGGAATTGTGCGCGTATTATCGGGCCGGTGTTTGGGGATATGCGCGCGTATTATCGGACCGGTGTTTGGGGAATTGTGCCCGCCACTAGTGGCTGAGAACTGGGCTAGTGTTGGGGGACTTGTGCCCTCCAATAGTGGCTGAAATCCGCGCCGGTGTTTGGGGAATTGTGCGCGTATTATCGGGCCGGTGTTTGGGGATATGCGCGCGTATTATCGGACCGGTGTTTGGGGAATCGTGCCCGCCACTAGTGGCTGAATCCCGGGCTAGTGTTGGGGGACTTGTGCCCGCCAATAGTGGCTGAAATCCGCGCCGGTGTTTGGGGAATTGTGCGCGTATTATCGGGCCGGTGTTTGGGGAATTGCGCGCGTATTATCGGGCCGGTGTTTGGGGATATGCGCGCGTATTATCGGACCGGTGTTTGGGGAATCGTGCCCGCCACTAGTGGCTGAATCCCGGGCTAGTGTTGGGGGACTTGTGCCCGCCAATAGTGGCTGAAATCCGCGCCGGTGTTTGGGGATATGCGCGCGTATTATCGGGCCGGTGTTTGGGGATATGCGCGCGTATTATCGGACCGGTGTTTGGGGAATTGTGCGCGTATTATCGGGCCGGTGTTTGGGGATATGCGCGCGTATTATCGGACCGGTGTTTGGGGAATTGTGCCCGCCACTAGTGGCTGAGAACTGGGCTAGTGTTGGGGGACTTGTGCCCTCCAATAGTGGCTGAAATCCGCGCCGGTGTTTGGGGAATTGTGCGCGTATTATCGGGCCGGTGTTTGGGGATATGCGCGCGTATTATCGGACCGGTGTTTGGGGAATCGTGCCCGCCACTAGTGGCTGAATCCCGGGCTAGTGTTGGGGGACTTGTGCCCGCCAATAGTGGCTGAAATCCGCGCCGGTGTTTGGGGAATTGTGCGCGTATTATCGGGCCGGTGTTTGGGGAATTGCGCGCGTATTATCGGGCCGGTGTTTGGGGATATGCGCGCGTATTATCGGACCGGTGTTTGGGGAATCGTGCCCGCCACTAGTGGCTGAATCCCGGGCTAGTGTTGGGGGACTTGTGCCCGCCAATAGTGGCTGAAATCCGCGCCGGTGTTTGGGGATATGCGCGCGTATTATCGGGCCGGTGTTTGGGGATATGCGCGCGTATTATCGGACCGGTGTTTGGGGAATTGCGCGCGTATTATCGGGCCGGTGTTTGGGGATATGCGCGCGTATTATCGGACCGGTGTTTGGGGAATCGTGCCCGCCACTAGTGGCTGAATCCCGGGCTAGTGTTGGGGGACTTGTGCCCGCCAATAGTGGCTGAAATCCGCGCCGGTGTTTGGGGATATGCGCGCGTATTATCGGGCCGGTGTTTGGGGATATGCGCGCGTATTATCGGACCGGTGTTTGGGGAATTGTGCGCGTATTATCGGGCCGGTGTTTGGGGATATGCGCGCGTATTATCGGACCGGTGTTTGGGGAATTGTGCCCGCCACTAGTGGCTGAGAACTGGGCTAGTGTTGGGGGACTTGTGCCCTCCAATAGTGGCTGAAATCCGCGCCGGTGTTTGGGGAATTGTGCGCGTATTATCGGGCCGGTGTTTGGGGATATGCGCGCGTATTATCGGACCGGTGTTTGGGGAATCGTGCCCGCCACTAGTGGCTGAATCCCGGGCTAGTGTTGGGGGACTTGTGCCCGCCAATAGTGGCTGAAATCCGCGCCGGTGTTTGGGGAATTGTGCGCGTATTATCGGGCCGGTGTTTGGGGAATTGCGCGCGTATTATCGGGCCGGTGTTTGGGGATATGCGCGCGTATTATCGGACCGGTGTTTGGGGAATCGTGCCCGCCACTAGTGGCTGAATCCCGGGCTAGTGTTGGGGGACTTGTGCCCGCCAATAGTGGCTGAAATCCGGGCCGGTGTTTGGGGAATTGTGCGCATATTATCGGGCCGGTGTTTGGGGATATGCGCGCGTATTATCGGACCGGTGTTTGGGGAATCGTGCCCGCCACTAGTGGCTGAATCCCGGGCTAGTGTTGGGGGACTTGTGCCCGCCACTAGTGGCTGAAATCCGGGCCGGTGTTTGGGGAATTGTGCGCATATTATCGGGCCGGTGTTTGGGGATATGCGCGCGTATTATCGGGCCGGTGTTTGGGGATATGCGCGCGTATTATCGGACCGGTGTTTGGGGAATCGTGCCCGCCACTAGTGGCTGAATCCCGGGCTAGTGTTGGGGGACTTGTGCCCGCCACTAGTGGCTGAAATCCGGGCCGGTGTTTGGGGAATTGTGCGCATATTATCGGGCCGGTGTTTGGGGATATGCGCGCGTATTATCGGGCCGGTGTTTGGGGATATGCGCGCGTATTATCGGACCGGTGTTTGGGGATATGCGCGCGTATTATCGGACCGGTGTTTGGGGAATCGTGCCCGCCACTAGTGGCTGAATCCCGGGCTAGTGTTGGGGGACTTGTGCCCGCCAATAGTGGCTGAAATCCGCGCCGGTGTTTGGGGAATTGTGCGCGTATTATCGGGCCGGTGTTTGGGGATATGCGCGCGTATTATCGGACCGGTGTTTGGGGAATCGTGCCCGCCACTAGTGGCTGAATCCCGGGCTAGTGTTGGGGGACTTGTGCCCGCCAATAGTGGCTGAAATCCGCGCCGGTGTTTGGGGAATTGTGCGCGTATTATCGGGCCGGTGTTTGGGGATATGCGCGCGTATTATCGGACCGGTGTTTGGGGAATCGTGCCCGCCACTAGTGGCTGAATCCCGGGCTAGTGTTGGGGGACTTGTGCCCGCCAATAGTGGCTGAAATCCGGGCCGGTGTTTGGGGAATTGTGCGCATATTATCGGGCCGGTGTTTGGGGATATGCGCGCGTATTATCGGACCGGTGTTTGGGGAATCGTGCCCGCCACTAGTGGCTGAATCCCGGGCTAGTGTTGGGGGACTTGTGCCCGCCACTAGTGGCTGAAATCCGGGCCGGTGTTTGGGGAATTGTGCGCATATTATCGGGCCGGTGTTTGGGGATATGCGCGCGTATTATCGGGCCGGTGTTTGGGGATATGCGCGCGTATTATCGGACCGGTGTTTGGGGAATCGTGCCCGCCACTAGTGGCTGAATCCCGGGCTAGTGTTGGGGGACTTGTGCCCGCCACTAGTGGCTGAAATCCGGGCCGGTGTTTGGGGAATTGTGCGCATATTATCGGGCCGGTGTTTGGGGATATGCGCGCGTATTATCGGGCCGGTGTTTGGGGATATGCGCGCGTATTATCGGACCGGTGTTTGGGGAATCGTGCCCGCCACTAGTGGCTGAATCCCGGGCTAGTGTTGGGGGACTTGTGCCCGCCAATAGTGGCTGAAATCCGGGCCGGTGTTTGGGGAATTGTGCGCATATTATCGGGCCGGTGTTTGGGGATATGCGCGCGTATTATCGGACCGGTGTTTGGGGAATCGTGCCCGCCACTAGTGGCTGAATCCCGGGCTAGTGTTGGGGGACTTGTGCCCGCCAATAGTGGCTGAAATCCGCGCCGGTGTTTGGGGAATTGTGCGCGTATTATCGGGCCGGTGTTTGGGGATATGCGCGCGTATTATCGGACCGGTGTTTGGGGAATTGTGCCCGCCACTAGTGGCTGAGAACTTGGCTAGTGTTTGGGGACTTGTGCCCGCCACTAGTGGCTGAAATCCGGGCCGGTGTTTGGGGAATTGTGCGCGTATTATCGGGCCGGTGTTTGGGGATATGCGCGCGTATTATCGGACCGGTGTTTGGGGAATCGTGCCCGCCACTAGTGGCTGAATCCCGGGCTAGTGTTGGGGGACTTGTGCCCGCCAATAGTGGCTGAAATCCGCGCCGGTGTTTGGGGAATTGTGCGCGTATTATCGGGCCGGTGTTTGGGGATATGCGCGCGTATTATCGGACCGGTGTTTGGGGAATTGTGCCCGCCACTAGTGGCTGAGAACTTGGCTAGTGTTTGGGGACTTGTGCCCGCCACTAGTGGCTGAAATCCGGGCCGGTGTTTGGGGAATTGTGCGCGTATTATCGGGCCGGTGTTTGGGGATATGCGCGCGTATTATCGGACCGGTGTTTGGGGAATCGTGCCCGCCACTAGTGGCTGAATCCCGGGCTAGTGTTGGGGGACTTGTGCCCGCCAATAGTGGCTGAAATCCGCGCCGGTGTTTGGGGAATTGTGCGCGTATTATCGGGCCGGTGTTTGGGGATATGCGCGCGTATTATCGGACCGGTGTTTGGGGAATTGTGCCCGCCACTAGTGGCTGAGAACTGGGCTAGTGTTGGGGGACTTGTGCCCGCCACTAGTGGCTGAAATCCGGGCCGGTGTTTGGGGAATTGTGCGCGTATTATCGGGCCGGTGTTTGGGGATATGCGCGCGTATTATCGGGCCGGTGTTTGGGGATATGCGCGCGTATTATCGGACCGGTGTTTGGGGAATCGTGCCCGCCACTAGTGGCTGAATCCCGGGCTAGTGTTGGGGGACTTGTGCCCGCCAATAGTGGCTGAAATCCGCGCCGGTGTTTGGGGAATTGTGCGCGTATTATCGGGCCGGTGTTTGGGGATATGCGCGCGTATTATCGGACCGGTGTTTGGGGAATCGTGCCCGCCACTAGTGGCTGAATCCCGGGCTAGTGTTGGGGGACTTGTGCCCGCCAATAGTGGCTGAAATCCGCGCCGGTGTTTGGGGAATTGTGCGCGTATTATCGGGCCGGTGTTTGGGGATATGCGCGCGTATTATCGGACCGGTGTTTGGGGAATTGTGCCCGCCACTAGTGGCTGAATCCCGGGCTAGTGTTGGGGGACTTGTGCCCGCCACTAGTGGCTGAAATCCGCGCCGGTGTTTGGGGAATTGTGCGCGTATTATCGGGCCGGTGTTTGGGGATATGCGCGCGTATTATCGGGCCGGTGTTTGGGGATATGCGCGCGTATTATCGGACCGGTGTTTGGGGAATTGTGCCCGCCACTAGTGGCTGAGAACTTGGCTAGTGTTTGGGGACTTGTGCCCGCCACTAGTGGCTGAAATCCGGGCCGGTGTTTGGGGAATTGTGCGCGTATTATCGGGCCGGTGTTTGGGGATATGCGCGCGTATTATCGGACCGGTGTTTGGGGAATCGTGCCCGCCACTAGTGGCTGAATCCCGGGCTAGTGTTGGGGGACTTGTGCCCGCCAATAGTGGCTGAAATCCGCGCCGGTGTTTGGGGAATTGTGCGCGTATTATCGGGCCGGTGTTTGGGGATATGCGCGCGTATTATCGGACCGGTGTTTGGGGAATTGTGCCCGCCACTAGTGGCTGAGAACTGGGCTAGTGTTGGGGGACTTGTGCCCGCCACTAGTGGCTGAAATCCGGGCCGGTGTTTGGGGAATTGTGCGCGTATTATCGGGCCGGTGTTTGGGGATATGCGCGCGTATTATCGGGCCGGTGTTTGGGGATATGCGCGCGTATTATCGGACCGGTGTTTGGGGAATCGTGCCCGCCACTAGTGGCTGAATCCCGGGCTAGTGTTGGGGGACTTGTGCCCGCCAATAGTGGCTGAAATCCGCGCCGGTGTTTGGGGAATTGTGCGCGTATTATCGGGCCGGTGTTTGGGGATATGCGCGCGTATTATCGGACCGGTGTTTGGGGAATCGTGCCCGACACTAGTGGCTGAATCCCGGGCTAGTGTTGGGGGACTTGTGCCCGCCAATAGTGGCTGAAATCCGCGCCGGTGTTTGGGGAATTGTGCGCGTATTATCGGGCCGGTGTTTGGGGATATGCGCGCGTATTATCGGACCGGTGTTTGGGGAATTGTGCCCGCCACTAGTGGCTGAATCCCGGGCTAGTGTTGGGGGACTTGTGCCCGCCACTAGTGGCTGAAATCCGCGCCGGTGTTTGGGGAATTGTGCGCGTATTATCGGGCCGGTGTTTGGGGATATGCGCGCGTATTATCGGACCGGTGTTTGGGGAATCGTGCCCGCCACTAGTGGCTGAATCCCGGGCTAGTGTTGGGGGACTTGTGCCCGCCAATAGTGGCTGAAATCCGCGCCGGTGTTTGGGGAATTGTGCGCGTATTATCGGGCCGGTGTTTGGGGATATGCGCGCGTATTATCGGACCGGTGTTTGGGGAATTGTGCCCGCCACTAGTGGCTGAGAACTGGGCTAGTGTTGGGGGACTTGTGCCCGCCACTAGTGGCTGAAATCCGGGCCGGTGTTTGGGGAATTGTGCGCGTATTATCGGGCCGGTGTTTGGGGATATGCGCGCGTATTATCGGGCCGGTGTTTGGGGATATGCGCGCGTATTATCGGACCGGTGTTTGGGGAATCGTGCCCGCCACTAGTGGCTGAATCCCGGGCTAGTGTTGGGGGACTTGTGCCCGCCAATAGTGGCTGAAATCCGCGCCGGTGTTTGGGGAATTGTGCGCGTATTATCGGGCCGGTGTTTGGGGATATGCGCGCGTATTATCGGACCGGTGTTTGGGGAATCGTGCCCGCCACTAGTGGCTGAATCCCGGGCTAGTGTTGGGGGACTTGTGCCCGCCAATAGTGGCTGAAATCCGCGCCGGTGTTTGGGGAATTGTGCGCGTATTATCGGGCCGGTGTTTGGGGATATGCGCGCGTATTATCGGACCGGTGTTTGGGGAATTGTGCCCGCCACTAGTGGCTGAGAACTTGGCTAGTGTTTGGGGACTTGTGCCCGCCACTAGTGGCTGAAATCCGGGCCGGTGTTTGGGGAATTGTGCGCGTATTATCGGGCCGGTGTTTGGGGATATGCGCGCGTATTATCGGACCGGTGTTTGGGGAATCGTGCCCGCCACTAGTGGCTGAATCCCGGGCTAGTGTTGGGGGACTTGTGCCCGCCAATAGTGGCTGAGAACTTGGCTAGTGTTGGGGGACTTGTGCCCGCCACTAGTGGCTGAAATCCGCGCCGGTGTTTGGGGAATTGTGCGCGTATTATCGGGCCGGTGTTTGGGGAATCGTGCCCGCCACTAGTGGCTGAATCCCGGGCTAGTGTTGGGGGACTTGTGCCCGCCAATAGTGGCTGAAATCCGCGCCGGTGTTTGGGGAATTGTGCGCGTATTATCGGGCCGGTGTTTGGGGATATGCGCGCGTATTATCGGACCGGTGTTTGGGGAATCGTGCCCGCCACTAGTGGCTGAATCCCGGGCTAGTGTTGGGGGACTTGTGCCCGCCAATAGTGGCTGAAATCCGCGCCGGTGTTTGGGGAATTGTGCGCGTATTATCGGGCCGGTGTTTGGGGATATGCGCGCGTATTATCGGGCCGGTGTTTGGGGATATGCGCGCGTATTATCGGACCGGTGTTTGGGGAATCGTGCCCGCCACTAGTGGCTGAATCCCGGGCTAGTGTTGGGGGACTTGTGCCCGCCAATAGTGGCTGAAATCCGCGCCGGTGTTTGGGGAATTGTGCGCGTATTATCGGGCCGGTGTTTGGGGATATGCGCGCGTATTATCGGACCGGTGTTTGGGGAATCGTGCCCGCCACTAGTGGCTGAATCCCGGGCTAGTGTTGGGGGACTTGTGCCCGCCAATAGTGGCTGAAATCCGCGCCGGTGTTTGGGGAATTGTGCGCGTATTATCGGGCCGGTGTTTGGGGATATGCGCGCGTATTATCGGACCGGTGTTTGGGGAATTGTGCCCGCCACTAGTGGCTGAGAACTTGGCTAGTGTTTGGGGACTTGTGCCCGCCACTAGTGGCTGAAATCCGGGCCGGTGTTTGGGGAATTGTGCGCGTATTATCGGGCCGGTGTTTGGGGATATGCGCGCGTATTATCGGACCGGTGTTTGGGGAATCGTGCCCGCCACTAGTGGCTGAATCCCGGGCTAGTGTTGGGGGACTTGTGCCCGCCAATAGTGGCTGAGAACTTGGCTAGTGTTGGGGGACTTGTGCCCGCCACTAGTGGCTGAAATCCGCGCCGGTGTTTGGGGAATTGTGCGCGTATTATCGGGCCGGTGTTTGGGGAATCGTGCCCGCCACTAGTGGCTGAATCCCGGGCTAGTGTTGGGGGACTTGTGCCCGCCAATAGTGGCTGAAATCCGCGCCGGTGTTTGGGGAATTGTGCGCGTATTATCGGGCCGGTGTTTGGGGATATGCGCGCGTATTATCGGACCGGTGTTTGGGGAATCGTGCCCGCCACTAGTGGCTGAATCCCGGGCTAGTGTTGGGGGACTTGTGCCCGCCAATAGTGGCTGAAATCCGCGCCGGTGTTTGGGGAATTGTGCGCGTATTATCGGGCCGGTGTTTGGGGATATGCGCGCGTATTATCGGGCCGGTGTTTGGGGATATGCGCGCGTATTATCGGACCGGTGTTTGGGGAATCGTGCCCGCCACTAGTGGCTGAATCCCGGGCTAGTGTTGGGGGACTTGTGCCCGCCAATAGTGGCTGAAATCCGCGCCGGTGTTTGGGGAATTGTGCGCGTATTATCGGGCCGGTGTTTGGGGATATGCGCGCGTATTATCGGACCGGTGTTTGGGGAATCGTGCCCGCCACTAGTGGCTGAATCCCGGGCTAGTGTTGGGGGACTTGTGCCCGCCAATAGTGGCTGAAATCCGCGCCGGTGTTTGGGGAATTGTGCGCGTATTATCGGGCCGGTGTTTGGGGATATGCGCGCGTATTATCGGACCGGTGTTTGGGGAATTGTGCCCGCCACTAGTGGCTGAGAACTGGGCTAGTGTTGGGGGACTTGTGCCCTCCAATAGTGGCTGAAATCCGGGCTAGTGTTGAGGGACTTGTGCCCGCCAATAGTGGCTGAAATCCGCGCCGGTGTTTGGGGAATTGTGCGCGTATTATCGGGCCGGTGTTTGGGGATATGCGCGCGTATTATCGGACCGGTGTTTGGGGAATCGTGCCCGCCACTAGTGGCTGAGAACTTGGCTAGTGTTTGGGGACTTGTGCCCGCCACTAGTGGCTGAAATCCGCGCCGGTGTTTGGGGAATTGTGCGCGTATTATCGGGCCGGTGTTTGGGGATATGCGCGCGTATTATCGGACCGGTGTTTGGGGAATTGTGCCCGCCACTAGTGGCTGAGAACTTGGCTAGTGTTTGGGGACTTGTGCCCGCCACTAGTGGCTGAAATCCGGGCCGGTGTTTGGGGAATTGTGCGCGTTTTATCGGGCCGGTGTTTGGGGATATGCGCGCGTATTATCGGACCGGTGTTTGGGGAATCGTGCCCGCCACTAGTGGCTGAATCCCGGGCTAGTGTTGGGGGACTTGTGCCCGCCAATAGTGGCTGAATCCCGGGCTAGTGTTGGGGGACTTGTGCCCGCCAATAGTGGCTGAAATCCGCGCCGGTGTTTGGGGAATTGTGCGCGTATTATCGGGCCGGTGTTTGGGGATATGCGCGCGTATTATCGGACCGGTGTTTGGGGAATTGTGCCCGCCACTAGTGGCTGAGAACTTGGCTAGTGTTTGGGGACTTGTGCCCGCCACTAGTGGCTGAAATCCGGGCCGGTGTTTGGGGAATTGTGCGCGTATTATCGGGCCGGTGTTTGGGGATATGCGCGCGTATTATCGGACCGGTGTTTGGGGAATCGTGCCCGCCACTAGTGGCTGAATCCCGGGCTAGTGTTGGGGGACTTGTGCCCGCCAATAGTGGCTGAAATCCGCGCCGGTGTTTGGGGAATTGTGCGCGTATTATCGGGCCGGTGTTTGGGGATATGCGCGCGTATTATCGGACCGGTGTTTGGGGAATCGTGCCCGCCACTAGTGGCTGAGAACTTGGCTAGTGTTTGGGGACTTGTGCCCGCCACTAGTGGCTGAAATCCGCGCCGGTGTTTGGGGAATTGTGCGCGTATTATCGGGCCGGTGTTTGGGGATATGCGCGCGTATTATCGGACCGGTGTTTGGGGAATTGTGCCCGCCACTAGTGGCTGAGAACTTGGCTAGTGTTTGGGGACTTGTGCCCGCCACTAGTGGCTGAAATCCGGGCCGGTGTTTGGGGAATTGTGCGCGTATTATCGGGCCGGTGTTTGGGGATATGCGCGCGTATTATCGGGCCGGTGTTTGGGGATATGCGCGCGTATTATCGGACCGGTGTTTGGGGACTTGTGCCCGCCACTAGTGGCTGAATCCCGGGCTAGTGTTGGGGGACTTGTGCCCGCCAATAGTGGCTGAAATCTGCGCCGGTGTTTGGGGAATTGTGCGCGTATTATCGGGCCGGTGTTTGGGGATATGCGCGCGTATTATCGGACCGGTGTTTGGGGAATTGTGCCCGCCACTAGTGGCTGAGAACTTGGCTAGTGTTTGGGGACTTGTGCCCGCCACTAGTGGCTGAAATCCGGGCCGGTGTTTGGGGAATTGCGCGCGTATTATCGGGCCGGTGTTTGGGGATATGCGCGCGTATTATCGGACCGGTGTTTGGGGAATTGTGCCCGCCACTAGTGGCTGAGAACTTGGCTAGTGTTTGGGGACTTGTGCCCGCCACTAGTGGCTGAAATCCGGGCCGGTGTTTGGGGAATTGTGCGCGTTTTATCGGGCCGGTGTTTGGGGATATGCGCGCGTATTATCGGACCGGTGTTTGGGGATATGCGCGCGTATTATCGGACCGGTGTTTGGGGAATTGTGCCCGCCACTAGTGGCTGAATCCCGGGCTAGTGTTGGGGGACTAGTGGTCGTAAAACCGGGCCGGTGTTTGGGGACTTATAGGCCGACACTAGTGGCTCAAAACCGGGCTGCCGTTTGGGGACTTGTCGGGCCAACATTGGCTTGCAGCACTTGGAAAATTGCACTAAGTCCGATTGTCGGGTCACCAGGGGCTCGTGGGACTTAGAATTTGTGCCACTCCCCGGCCAGTGTTTGGGGACTGGCTGCCGCCTCCTGTGGGCCGGTCCCCGGCTGGTGTTTGGGGACCGGCTGCCGCCTCCTGTGGGCCGGTCCCCGGCTGGTGTTTGGGGACCGGCTGCCGCCTCCTGTGGGCCGGTCCCCGGCCGGTGTTTGGGGACCGGCTGCCGCCTCTTGTGGGCCGGTCCCCGGCTGGTGTTTGGGGACCGGCTGCCGCCTCCTGTGGGCCGGTCCCCGGCCGGTGTTTGGGGACCGGCTGCCGCCTCTTGTGGGCCGGTCCCCGGCTGGTGTTTGGGGACCGGCTGCCGCCTCCTGTGGGCCGGTCCCCGGCCGGTGTTTGGGGACCGGCTGCCGCCTCTTGTGGGCCGGTCCCCGGC
>NW_028283183.1:45000-65352 GCF_059441175.1 Urocampus carinirostris
CGCCGGAAGCGCGAGAACCGCGCCGAGCTAGGGTCGTCGGCATAGGGGGATTCCCCGGTTACGGGGGTCCCGCGCACGGCCGCCGCCTTTCGCCCGTCGCTGGCGGTCGCCTGTCGTCGCGCCGCGCCGCGCTACTGGGGTCGTCGGACGAGCGCGCTACCCCGCTCGCACGGAGGTAGCGCGACATCGCCCGCCGCCTTTTCTCGCGTCGCGCCGCGCCGCGTGGCGCCCGCCGAACTCGCTCCGACGCGCGGCCCGGGAGTGACCCGCGCCGCGCCCCCCGTCCCGTCCCGTCCCGGTCTACCCTCTTCCTCCGCCTGCGACGACCCGCCGCCCTCGGCGTCTGGCTCGTCGGGGGTGTACCGAGGCGGATCTGCTGCCGCTCGTACGTTAATGATCCTTCTGCAGGTTCACCTACAGAAACCTTGTTACGACTTTTACTTCCTCTAGATAGTCAAGTTCGACCGTCTTCTGGCACACCGCCGGAGCCGGGGCCGGCCCGCGGCGGGGACTATCCGAGGACCTCACTAAGCCATCCGATCGGTAGTAGCGACGGGCGGTGTGTACAAAGGGCAGGGACTTAATCAACGCAGGCTAATGACCCGCGCTTACTGGGAATTCCTCGTTGGTGGGAAATAATTGCAATCCCCAGGCCCTGTCACGAGCGGGGTTCATAGGATTACCCGCGCCTGCCGGCGCGGGGATAGACGACGCGCTTATACGCTCAGTGTGGCGCGCGTGCAGCCCCGGACATCTAAGGGCATCACAGACCTGTTATTGCTCATTCTCGTGTGGCTGAGAGCCACTTGTCCCTCTAAGAAGTTTTCTGCCGCCGACCGCGCGGGGGGCCGCGGTACTATTTAGTATGTTTGAGTCTCGTTCGTTATCGGAATTAACCAGACAAATCGCTCCACCAACTACGAACGGCCATGCACCACCACCCACGGTATCGAGAAAGAGCCTTCAATCTGTCAATCCTTTCCGTGTCCGGGCCGGGTGAGGTTTCCCGTGTTGAGTCAAATTAAGCCGCATGCTCCACTCCTGGTGGTGCCCTTCCGTCAATTCCTTTAAGTTTCAGCTTTGCAACAATACTCCCCCCGGAACCCAGACACTTGGTCGGTTTCCCGGGTGCTGCTCGGCGGGTCATGGGAATAACGCCGCCGGATCGCGAGTCGGCATCGTTTATGGTCGGAACTAGGACGGTATCTGATCGTCTTCGAACCTCCGACTTTCGTTCTTGATTAATGAAAACATTCTTGGCAAATGCTTTCGCTCTCGTCCGTCTTGCGCCGGTCCAAGAATTTCACCTCTAGCGGCGCAGTACGAATGCCCCCGGCCGTCCCTCTTAATCATGGCCCCAGTTCATGACAACCCACAAAATAGAACCGGAGTCCTATTCCATTATTCCCAGCTGCGATATGCAGGGGCGGCCGTGTGGCCTGCTTTGAACACTCTAATTTCCTCAAAGTAAACGCTTCGGGCCCCGCGAGTGACACCCAGCGAAGGGCATCACGGGGGCTTTTGCCGAGAGGCAGGGGCTGGGACAGACGGATGCACGCCTCGCGGCGGACCGTCAGCTCGCGTCCCGGGGTCCAACTAGGAGCTTTTTAACTGCAGCAACTTTAAAATACGCTATTGGAGCTGGAATTACCGCGGCTGCTGGCACCAGACTTGCCCTCCAATGGATGCTGGCCGATGGGTTTGTGTTCGGCTCATTCCAATTACGGAGACTCGAACGAGTCCCGTATTGTTATTTTTCGTCACTACCTCCCCGTGTCGGGAGTGGGTAATTTGCGCGCCTGCTGCCTTCCTTGGATGTGGTAGCCGTTTCTCATGCTCCCTCTCCGGAATCGAACCCTGATTCCCCGTTACCCGTGGTCACCATGGTAGGCGCAGAGTCTACCATCGAAAGTTGATAGGGCAGACATTCGAATGAGTCGTCGCCGCCTCGGGTGGGCGAGCGATCGGCACGAGGTTATCCTGAGTCAACACAAAGGGGGGGCCGGGCCGGCGGAACGAGGACCGGCGCGCGCGGAGCCGCCCGCGCCGCTTACGCCCCCGCCCGGAGAGGCGGAGGCCGGACGCGGGGGACGCGCGCGACGGCTGAGCCCCCGCCCGCCGGACACCGCGTGGGTTTTTGTGTCTGATAAATGCACGCGTCCCCGGGGCGAGGCCGGAGCCCCGCCCGCGAGTCGGCGCTCGTTTGCATGTATTAGCTCTGGATTTGCCACAGTTATCCAAGTAACGGTGGAGCGATCAAAGGAACCATAACTGATTTAATGAGCCGTTCGCAGTTTCACTGTACTGGCCATTCGTACTTAGACATGCATGGCTTAATCTTGAAAACAAGCATATGCTACTGGCAGGATCAACCAGAGTGCGTCTGCCGCCGGGGGGGCGCTGCTGGTGGCGGTGCGGCCCTGGTCCGGGACGAGGCTGTGGCTACAGCCGGGCCCGGGGGGCCGCGCGACACTCGTATACGTTCGGACGGGCTGACGAGCGGGTGTCGTGAAACGATGTTTCGCGCGGAGCCCTAGCACGCGTGGCGTCGGGCTCCGCGACGGTCGGACGTCTGGGTGTGGCTCGAGACGGAAGCTCGACCTCGGTTCGTCTTGGTTCTGCCGCCAAAAGGTTCACGCCGAGGCATGGTTTCGCAAGAGGGCCCCGCGAGTGCCAGCCGTGGATCCCGCCTCACTCGTAACTCGTATCGGATTCGTCCGGCCTCACTTTCGTTCGCACATCGGACAGTTATACGTGTGCTTTAGTAGCTTCCGTTCCCTCTTAGTGAGGCCGTCCGTACGTACCGCCCCAGCTCTTTCTGAGGCGGGTATCCACTCGGCTCGGGGGGGCCCAACGTTTGCCTAGTATCCTCGGCGCTGGAGCTTGACCCGCAAAGCCGGAGGAGCCGCACGCCCGAACACCGGCTTGCGCCGGCCGACGTGGGCCCTCCGAGGCGGGTCTCGTGTGCCAATCGCTCAGTTGGGGAACCGGCAGGCCCGTGGGCCGACGCCGGCTCACCCGGGGGTGAAGGGTGCTTCGATGGAGGCCCCCTGTCAGCCTCCGCGGAAGTCCGGCTTCAATACTTTAAAGTTTGAAAAACTTAGACATTTTTCGAGAACCGGAGCTTAGAGGGGTACATGCAAAAGCCAGGGCCGCGGGAAGCGCCCTAAATACTTCAATACTTTAAAATTTGAAAAACTTAGAAATTTTTCGAGAACCGGCATCTTCCCTCGGTAATTGCGAGATGCGAGGCCGCCCCTAGCCTCTGCTCTGTCGGACTCAATGGTCACGGGTGGCCGCTGATTAGCCCTGGTGCTCACCTCTCAAAATTGCGAGTCCCTAATATAATTCTGGCTGTCGGCTGGAGAAGGGGGTATAAAATCGGCACTTGAGGGAACGCCGGGCCCTCAAGTTCGGGGCCCTCTAGCGGATTTTTGAGGTACTGCACTCCCATTGGAAATGCATGGGCGCTCCGTCCACTACCATGTAATTCCCTCACAATATCTGCCCCTGCGTGGCCGCGGGATGCTACTGCAGCCCCGTTGGTAATGAATGGGCCTTTCGGAGGCCATAAATACAGCGCCGCTGCATGGATTTTGGCGGTACTGCTGCTGTCGCTGAAAATACATGGACCCGTCTGAATGAATGGGCCTTTCGGAGGCCATAAACTCAGCGCCTCTGCATGGATTTTGGCGGTACTGCGGCTGTCGCTGAAAATACATGGACCCGTCTGAATGAATGGGCCTTTCGGAGGCCATAAATCCAGCGCCGCTGCATGGATTTTGGCGGTACTGCGGCTGTCGCTGAAAATACATGGACCCGTCTGAATGAATGGACAAAATATAAATCAGACACTACAGAACACAAGCATAATCCAAGATTACAAAATCATCTCAGCCTTTAAAAGAAACAAAAACCTGAAAGACTACTTAGTAAAAAGTAAATTACCAGAAATCAACATAACACAAACGCAGGGCCCCACATTCTACAAACAAGCCACCACAGTTAGGAACACCGTCACCAACACAAACTACCTAATTAAACAAACAATCACACCTGCTACGGAAAACTGAAAATACATGGACCCGTCTGAATGTATGGGCCTTTCAGAGGCCATAAACTCAGCCAGCGCCGGGCCAGTGTTTGGGGTATTGTGCCCGCCACTAGTGGCTGAATACATAATAATAATAATAATAATAATAATTCCCTTGTATTGTCATTCTGTGTAACAATGTACACAGAACGAAATGTCGTTGCACTGGGCTAGTGTTGAGGGAACGTCGGGCCCTCAAGTTCGGTGGCTTGGAGCGGATTTTTGAGGTACTGCACTCCCATTGGAAATGCATGGGCGCTCCGTCCACTACCATGTAATTCCCTCACAATATCTGCCCCTGCGTGGCCGCGGGATGCTACTGCAGCCCCGTTGGTAATGAATGGGCCTTTCGGAGGCCATAAATACAGCGCCGCTGCATGGATTTTGGCGGTACTGCTGCTGTCGCTGAAAATACATGGACCCGTCTGAATGAATGGGCCTTTCGGAGGCCATAAACTCAGCGCCTCTGCATGGATTTTGGCGGTACTGCGGCTGTCGCTGAAAATACATGGACCCGTCTGAATGAATGGGCCTTTCGGAGGCCATAAATTCAGCGCCGCTGCATGGATTTTGGCGGTACTGCGGCTGTCGCTGAAAATACATGGACCCGTCTGAATGAATGGACAAAATATAAATCAGACACTACAGAACACAAGCATAATCCAAGATTACAAAATCATCTCAGCCTTTAAAAGAAACAAAAACCTGAAAGACTACTTAGTAAAAAGTAAATTACCAGAAATCAACATAACACAAACGCAGGGCCCCACATTCTACAAACAAGCCACCACAGTTAGGAACACCGTCACCAACACAAACTACCTAATTAAACAAACAATCACACCTGCTACGGAAAACTGAAAATACATGGACCCGTCTGAATGTATGGGCCTTTCGGAGGCCATAAACTCAGCCAGCGCCGGGCCAGTGTTTGGGGTATTGTGCCCGCCACTAGTGGCTGAATACATAATAATAATAATAATAATAATAATAATTCCCTTGTATTGTCATTCTGTGTAACAATGTACACAGAACGAAATGTCGATTGCACTGGGCTAGTGTTGAGGGAACGTCGGGCCCTCAAGTTCGGTGGCTTGGAGCGGATTTTTGAGGTACTGCACTCCCATTGGAAATGCATGGGCGCTCCGTCCACTACCATGTAATTCCCTCACAATATCTGCCCCTGCGTGGCCGCGGGATGCTACTGCAGCCCCGTTGGTAATGAATGGGCCTTTCGGAGGCCATAAATACAGCGCCGCTGCATGGATTTTGGCGGTACTGCTGCTGTCGCTGAAAATACATGGACCCGTCTGAATGAATGGGCCTTTCGGAGGCCATAAACTCAGCGCCTCTGCATGGATTTTGGCGGTACTGCGGCTGTCGCTGAAAATACATGGACCCGTCTGAATGAATGGGCCTTTCGGAGGCCATAAATCCAGCGCCGCTGCATGGATTTTGGCGGTACTGCGGCTGTCGTTGAAAATACATGGACCCGTCTGAATGAATGGGCCTTTCGGATTCCATAAACCCAGCGCCGCTGCATGGATTTTGGCGGTACTGCGGCTGTCGCTGAAAATACATGGACCCGTCTGAATGAATGGGCCTTTCGGAGGCCATAAACTCAGCGCCGCTGCATGGATTTTGGCGGTACTGCGGCTGTCGCTGAAAATACATGGACCCGTCTGAATGAATGGACAAAATATAAATCAGACACTACAGAACACAAGCATAATCCAAGATTACAAAATCATCTCAGCCTTTAAAAGAAACAAAAACCTGAAAGACTACTTAGTAAAAAGTAAATTACCAGAAATCAACATAACACAAACGCAGGGCCCCACATTCTACAAACAAGCCACCACAGTTAGGAACACCGTCACCAACACAAACTACCTAATTAAACAAACAATCACACCTGCTACGGAAAACTGAAAATACATGGACCCGTCTGAATGTATGGGCCTTTCGGAGGCCATAAACTCAGCCAGCGCCGGGCCAGTGTTTGGGGTATTGTGCCCGCCACTAGTGGCTGAATACATAATAATAATAATAATAATAATAATAATTCCCTTGTATTGTCATTCTGTGTAACAATGTACACAGAACGAAATGTCGATTGCACTGGGCTAGTGTTGAGGGAACGTCGGGCCCTCAAGTTCGGTGGCTTGGAGCGGATTTTTGAGGTACTGCACTCCCATTGGAAATGCATGGGCGCTCCGTCCACTACCATGTAATTCCCTCACAATATCTGCCCCTGCGTGGCCGCGGGATGCTACTGCAGCCCCGTTGGTAATGAATGGGCCTTTCGGAGGCCATAAATACAGCGCCGCTGCATGGATTTTGGCGGGTACTGCTGCTGTCGCTGAAAATACATGGACCCGTCTGAATGAATGGGCCTTTCGGAGGCCATAAACTCAGCGCCTCTGCATGGATTTTGGCGGTACTGCGGCTGTCGCTGAAAATACATGGACCCGTCTGAATGAATGGGCCTTTCGGAGGCCATAAATCCAGCGCCGCTGCATGGATTTTGGCGGTACTGCGGCTGTCGCTGAAAATACATGGACCCGTCTGAATGTATGGGCCTTTCGGAGGCCATATACTCAGCTGAAGGTTGAGAACTTGGCTAGTGTTTGGGGACTTGTGCCCGCCACTAGTGGCTGAAATCCGGGCCGGTGTTTGGGGAATTGTGCGCGTATTATCGGGCCGGTGTTTGGGGATATGCGCGCGTATTATCGGACCGGTGTTTGGGGAATCGTGCCCGCCACTAGTGGCTGAATCCCGGGCTAGTGTTGGGGACTTGTGCCCGCCAATAGTGGCTGAAATCCGCGCCGGGTGTTTGGGGAATTGTGCGCGTATTATCGGGCCGGTGTTTGGGGATATGCGCGCGTATTATCGGACCGGTGTTTGGGGATTTGTGCCCGCCACTAGTGGCTGAGAACTTGGCTAGTGTTTGGGGACTTGTGCCGCCACTAGTGGCTGAAATCCGGGCCGGGTGTTTGGGGAATTGTGCGCGTATTATCGGGCCGGTGTTTGGGGATATGCGCGCGTATTATCGGACCGGTGTTTGGGAATCGTGCCCGCACTAGTGGCTGAATCCCGGGCTAGTGTTGGGGGACTTGTGCCCGCCAATAGTGGCTGAGAACTTGGCTAGTGTTGGGGGACTTGTGCCCGCCACTAGTGGCTGAAATCCGCGCCGGTGTTTGGGGAATTGTGCGCGTATTATCGGGCCGGTGTTTGGGGAATCGTGCCCGCCACTAGTGGCTGAATCCCGGGCTAGTGTTGGGGGACTTGTGCCCGCCAATAGTGGCTGAAATCCGCGCCGGTGTTTGGGGAATTGTGCGCGTATTATCGGGCCGGTGTTTGGGGATATGCGCGCGTATTATCGGACCGGTGTTTGGGGAATCGTGCCCGCCACTAGTGGCTGAATCCGGGCTAGTGTTGGGGGACTTGTGCCCGCCAATAGTGGCTGAAATCCGCGCCGGTGTTTGGGGAATTGTGCGCGTATTATCGGGCCGGTGTTTGGGGATATGCGCGCGTATTATCGGACCGGTGTTTTGGGGAATTTGTGCCCGCCACTAGTGGCTGAGAACTGGGCTAGTGTTGGGGGACTTGTGCCCGCCACTAGTGGCTGAAATCCGGGCCGGTGTTTGGGGAATTGTGCGCGTATTATCGGGCGGTGTTTGGGGATATGCGCGCGTATTATCGGGCCGGTGTTTGGGATATGCGCGCGTATTATCGGACCGGTGTTTGGGGAATCGTGCCCGCCACTAGTGGCTGAATCCGGGCTAGTGTTGGGGGACTTGTGCCCGCCAATAGTGGCTGAAATCCGCGCCGGTGTTTGGGAATTGTGCGCGTATTATCGGGCCGGTGTTTGGGGATATGCGCGCGTATTATCGGACCGGTGTTTGGGGAATCGTGCCCGCCACTAGTGCTGAATCCGGGCTAGTGTTGGGGGACTTGTGCCCGCCAATAGTGGCTGAAATCCGCGCCGGTGTTTGGGGAATTGTGCGCGTATTATCGGGCCGGTGTTTGGGGATATGCGCGCGTATTATCGGACCGGTGTTTGGGGAATTGTGCCGCCACTAGTGGCTGAATCCCGGGCTAGTGTTGGGGGACTTGTGCCCGCCACTAGTGGCTGAAATCCGCGCCGGTGTTTGGGGAATTGTGCGCGTATTATCGGGCCGGTGTTTGGGGATATGCGCGCGTATTATCGGACCGGTGTTTGGGGAATCGTGCCGCCACTAGTGGCTGAATCCCGGCTAGTGTTGGGGGACTTGTGCCCGCCAATAGTGGCTGAAATCCGCGCCGGTGTTTGGGGAATTGTGCGCGTATTATCGGGCCGGTGTTTGGGGATATGCGCGCGTATTATCGGACCGGTGTTTGGGGAATTGTGCCCGCCACTAGTGGCTGAGAACTGGGCTAGTGTTGGGGGACTTGTGCCGCCACTAGTGGCTGAAATCCGGGCCGGTGTTTGGGGAATTGTGCGCGTATTATCGGGCCGGTGTTTGGGGATATGCGCGCGTATTATCGGGCCGGTGTTTGGGGATATGCGCGCGTATTATCGGACCGGTGTTTGGGGAATCGTGCCCCGCCACTAGTGGCTGAATCCCCGGGCTAGTGTTGGGGACTTGTGCCCGCCAATAGTGGCTGAAATCCGCGCCGGTGTTTGGGGAATTGTGCGCGTATTATCGGGCCGGTGTTTGGGGATATGCGCGCGTATTATCGGACCGGTGTTTGGGGAATCGTGCCCGCCACTAGTGGCTGAATCCCGGGCTAGTGTTGGGGGACTTGTGCCCGCCAATAGTGGCTGAAATCCGCGCCGGTGTTTGGGGAATTGTGCGCGTATTATCGGGCCGGTGTTGGGGATATGCGCGCGTATTATCGACCGGTGTTTGGGGAATTGTGCCCGCCACTAGTGGCTGAGAACTTGGCTAGTGTTTGGGGACTTGTGCCCGCCACTAGTGGCTGAAATCCGGGCGGTGTTTGGGGAATTGTGCGCGTATTATCGGCCGGTGTTTGGGATATGCGCGCGTATTATCGGACGGTGTTTGGGGAATCGTGCCCGCCACTAGTGGCTGAATCCCGGGCTAGTGTTGGGGGACTTGTGCCCGCCAATAGTGGCTGAGAACTTGGCTAGTGTTGGGGGACTTTGTGCCCGCCACTAGTGGCTGAAATCCGCGCCGGTGTTTGGGGAATTGTGCGCGTATTATCGGGCCGGTGTTTGGGGAATCGTGCCCGCCACTAGTGGCTGAATCCCGGGCTAGTGTTGGGGGACTTGTGCCCGCCAATAGTGGCTGAAATCCGCGCCGGTGTTTGGGGAATTGTGCGCGTATTATCGGGCCGGTGTTTGGGGATATGCGCGCGTATTATCGGACCGGTGTTTGGGGAATCGTGCCCGCCACTAGTGGCTGAATCCCGGGCTAGTGTTGGGGGACTTGTGCCCGCCAATAGTGGCTGAAATCCGCGCCGGTGTTTGGGGAATTGTGCGCGTATTATCGGGCCGGTGTTTGGGGATATGCGCGCGTATTATCGGCCGGTGTTTGGGGATATGCGCGGCTATTATCGGACCGGTGTTTGGGAATCGTGCCCGCCACTAGTGGCTGAATCCCGGGCTAGTGTTGGGGGACTTGTGCCGCCAATAGTGGCTGAAATCCGCGCCGGTGTTTGGGGAATTGTGCGCGTATTATCGGGCCGGTGTTTGGGGATATGCGCGCGTATTATCGGACCGGTGTTTGGGGAATCGTGCCCGCCACTAGTGGCTGAATCCCGGGCTAGTGTTGGGGGACTTGTGCCCGCCAATAGTGGCTGAAATCCGCGCCGGTGTTTGGGGAATTGTGCGCGTATTATCGGGCCGGTGTTTGGGGATATGCGCGCGTATTATCGGACCGGTGTTTGGGGAATTGTGCCCGCCACTAGTGGCTGAGAACTGGCTAGTGTTGGGGGACTTGTGCCCTCCAATAGTGGCTGAAATCCGGGCTAGTGTTGAGGACTTGTGCCCGCCAATAGTGGCTGAAATCCGCGCCGGTGTTTGGGGAATTGTGCGCGTATTATCGGGCCGGTGTTTGGGATATGCGCGCGTATTATCGGACGCGTGTTTGGGGAATCGTGCCCGCCACTAGTGGCTGAGAACTTGGCTAGTGTTTGGGGACTTGTGCCCGCCACTAGTGGCTGAAATCCGCGCCGGTGTTTGGGGAATTGTGCGCGTATTATCGGGCCGGTGTTTGGGGATATGCGCGCGTATTATCGGACCGGTGTTTGGGAATTGTGCCCGCCACTAGTGGCTGAGAACTTGGCTAGTGTTTGGGGACTTGTGCCCGCCACTAGTGGCTGAAATCCGGCCGGTGTTTGGGGAATTGTGCGCGTTTTATCGGGCCGGTGTTTGGGGATATGCGCGCGTATTATCGGACCGGTGTTTGGGGAATCGTGCCCGCCACTAGTGGCTGAATCCCGGGCTAGTGTTGGGGGACTTGTGCCCGCCAATAGTGGCTGAATCCCGGGCTAGTGTTGGGGGACTTGTGCCCGCCAATAGTGGCTGAAATCCGCGCCGGTGTTTGGGGAATTGTGCGCGTATTATCGGGCCGGTGTTTGGGGATATGCGCGCGTATTATCGGACCGGTGTTTGGGAATTGTGCCCGCCACTAGTGGCTGAGAACTTGCTAGTGTTTGGGGACTTGTGCCCGCCACTAGTGGCTGAAATCCGGGCCGGTGTTTGGGGAATTGTGCGCGTATTATCGGGCCGGTGTTTGGGGATATGCCGCGCGTATTATCGGACCGGTGTTTGGGGAATCGTGCCCGCCACTAGTGGCTGAATCCCGGGCTAGTGTTGGGGGACTTGTGCCCCGCCAATAGTGGCTGAAATCCGCGCCGGTGTTTGGGGAATTGTGCGCGTATTATCGGCCGGTGTTTGGGGATAATGCGCGCGTATTATCGACCGGTGTTTGGGGAATTGTGCCCGCCACTAGTGGCTGAGAACTGGGCTAGTGTTGGGGGACTTGTGCCCGCCACTAGTGGCTGAAATCGGGCCGGTGTTGGGGAATTGTGCGCGTATTATCGGGCCGGTGTTTGGGGATATGCGCGCGTATTATCGGGCCGGTGTTTGGGGATATGCGCGCGTATTATCGGACCGGTGTTTGGGGAATCGTGCCCGCCACTAGTGGCTGAATCCCGGGCTAGTGTTGGGGGACTTGTGCCCGCCAATAGTGGCTGAAATCCGCGCCGGTGTTTGGGGAATTGTGCGCGTATTATCGGGCCGGTGTTTGGGGATATGCGCGCGTATTATCGGACCCGGTGTTTGGGGAATCGTGCCCGCCACTAGTGGCTGAATCCGGGCTAGTGTTGGGGGACTTGTGCCCGCCAATAGTGGCTGAAATCCGCGCCGGTGTTTGGGGAATTGTGCGCGTATTATCGGGCCGGTGTTTGGGGATATGCGCGCGTATTATCGGACCGGTGTTTGGGGAATTGTGCCCGCCACTAGTGGCTGAATCCCGGGCTAGTGTTGGGGGACTTGTGCCCGCCACTAGTGGCTGAAATCCGCGCCGGTGTTTGGGGAATTGTGCGCGTATTATCGGGCCGGTGTTTGGGGATATGCGCGCGTATTATCGGACCGGTGTTTGGGGAATCGTGCCCGCCACTAGTGGCTGAATCCCGGGCTAGTGTTGGGGGACTTGTGCCCGCCAATAGTGGCTGAAATCCGCGCCGGTGTTTGGGGAATTGTGCGCGTATTATCGGGCCGGTGTTTGGGGATATGCGCGCGTATTATCGGACCGGTGTTTGGGGAATTGTGCCCGCCACTAGTGGCTGAGAACTGGGCTAGTGTTGGGGGACTTGTGCCCGCCACTAGTGGCTGAAATCCGGGCCGGTGTTTGGGGAATTGTGCGCGTATTATCGGGCCGGTGTTTGGGGATATGCGCGCGTATTATCGGGCCGGTGTTTGGGGATATGCGCGCGTATTATCGGACCGGTGTTTGGGGAATCGTGCCCGCCACTAGTGGCTGAATCCCGGGCTAGTGTTGGGGGACTTGTGCCCGCCAATAGTGGCTGAAATCCGCGCCGGTGTTTGGGGAATTGTGCGCGTATTATCGGGCCGGTGTTTGGGGATATGCGCGCGTATTATCGGACCGGTGTTTGGGGAATCGTGCCCGCCACTAGTGGCTGAATCCCGGGCTAGTGTTGGGGGACTTGTGCCCGCCAATAGTGGCTGAAATCCGCGCCGGTGTTTGGGGAATTGTGCGCGTATTATCGGGCCGGTGTTTGGGGATATGCGCGCGTATTATCGGACCGGTGTTTGGGGAATTGTGCCCGCCACTAGTGGCTGAGAACTTGGCTAGTGTTTGGGGACTTGTGCCCGCCACTAGTGGCTGAAATCCGGGCCGGTGTTTGGGGAATTGTGCGCGTATTATCGGGCCGGTGTTTGGGGATATGCGCGCGTATTATCGGACCGGTGTTTGGGGAATCGTGCCCGCCACTAGTGGCTGAATCCCGGGCTAGTGTTGGGGGACTTGTGCCCGCCAATAGTGGCTGAGAACTTGGCTAGTGTTGGGGGACTTGTGCCCGCCACTAGTGGCTGAAATCCGCGCCGGTGTTTGGGGAATTGTGCGCGTATTATCGGGCCGGTGTTTGGGGAATCGTGCCCGCCACTAGTGGCTGAATCCCGGGCTAGTGTTGGGGGACTTGTGCCCGCCAATAGTGGCTGAAATCCGCGCCGGTGTTTGGGGAATTGTGCGCGTATTATCGGGCCGGTGTTTGGGGATATGCGCGCGTATTATCGGACCGGTGTTTGGGGAATCGTGCCCGCCACTAGTGGCTGAATCCCGGGCTAGTGTTGGGGGACTTGTGCCCGCCAATAGTGGCTGAAATCCGCGCCGGTGTTTGGGGAATTGTGCGCGTATTATCGGGCCGGTGTTTGGGGATATGCGCGCGTATTATCGGGCCGGTGTTTGGGGATATGCGCGCGTATTATCGGACCGGTGTTTGGGGAATCGTGCCCGCCACTAGTGGCTGAATCCCGGGCTAGTGTTGGGGGACTTGTGCCCGCCAATAGTGGCTGAAATCCGCGCCGGTGTTTGGGGAATTGTGCGCGTATTATCGGGCCGGTGTTTGGGGATATGCGCGCGTATTATCGGACCGGTGTTTGGGGAATCGTGCCCGCCACTAGTGGCTGAATCCCGGGCTAGTGTTGGGGGACTTGTGCCCGCCAATAGTGGCTGAAATCCGCGCCGGTGTTTGGGGAATTGTGCGCGTATTATCGGGCCGGTGTTTGGGGATATGCGCGCGTATTATCGGACCGGTGTTTGGGGAATTGTGCCCGCCACTAGTGGCTGAGAACTGGGCTAGTGTTGGGGGACTTGTGCCCTCCAATAGTGGCTGAAATCCGGGCTAGTGTTGAGGGACTTGTGCCCGCCAATAGTGGCTGAAATCCGCGCCGGTGTTTGGGGAATTGTGCGCGTATTATCGGGCCGGTGTTTGGGGATATGCGCGCGTATTATCGGACCGGTGTTTGGGGAATCGTGCCCGCCACTAGTGGCTGAGAACTTGGCTAGTGTTTGGGGACTTGTGCCCGCCACTAGTGGCTGAAATCCGCGCCGGTGTTTGGGGAATTGTGCGCGTATTATCGGGCCGGTGTTTGGGGATATGCGCGCGTATTATCGGACCGGTGTTTGGGGAATTGTGCCCGCCACTAGTGGCTGAGAACTTGGCTAGTGTTTGGGGACTTGTGCCCGCCACTAGTGGCTGAAATCCGGGCCGGTGTTTGGGGAATTGTGCGCGTTTTATCGGGCCGGTGTTTGGGGATATGCGCGCGTATTATCGGACCGGTGTTTGGGGAATCGTGCCCGCCACTAGTGGCTGAATCCCGGGCTAGTGTTGGGGGACTTGTGCCCGCCAATAGTGGCTGAAATCCGCGCCGGTGTTTGGGGAATTGTGCGCGTATTATCGGGCCGGTGTTTGGGGATATGCGCGCGTATTATCGGACCGGTGTTTGGGGAATTGTGCCCGCCACTAGTGGCTGAGAACTTGGCTAGTGTTGGGGGACTTGTGCCCGCCACTAGTGGCTGAAATCCGGGCCGGTGTTTGGGGAATTGTGCGCGTATTATCGGGCCGGTGTTTGGGGATATGCGCGCGTATTATCGGACCGGTGTTTGGGGAATCGTGCCCGCCACTAGTGGCTGAATCCCGGGCTAGTGTTGGGGGACTTGTGCCCGCCAATAGTGGCTGAAATCCGCGCCGGTGTTTGGGGAATTGTGCGCGTATTATCGGGCCGGTGTTTGGGGATATGCGCGCGTATTATCGGACCGGTGTTTGGGGAATTGTGCCCGCCACTAGTGGCTGAGAACTTGGCTAGTGTTTGGGGACTTGTGCCCGCCACTAGTGGCTGAAATCCGGGCCGGTGTTTGGGGAATTGTGCGCGTATTATCGGGCCGGTGTTTGGGGATATGCGCGCGTATTATCGGACCGGTGTTTGGGGAATCGTGCCCGCCACTAGTGGCTGAATCCCGGGCTAGTGTTGGGGGACTTGTGCCCGCCAATAGTGGCTGAAATCCGCGCCGGTGTTTGGGGAATTGTGCGCGTATTATCGGGCCGGTGTTTGGGGATATGCGCGCGTATTATCGGACCGGTGTTTGGGGAATTGTGCCCGCCACTAGTGGCTGAGAACTTGGCTAGTGTTTGGGGACTTGTGCCCGCCACTAGTGGCTGAAATCCGGGCCGGTGTTTGGGGAATTGTGCGCGTATTATCGGGCCGGTGTTTGGGGATATGCGCGCGTATTATCGGACCGGTGTTTGGGGAATCGTGCCCGCCACTAGTGGCTGAATCCCGGGCTAGTGTTGGGGGACTTGTGCCCGCCAATAGTGGCTGAAATCCGCGCCGGTGTTTGGGGAATTGTGCGCGTATTATCGGGCCGGTGTTTGGGGATATGCGCGCGTATTATCGGACCGGTGTTTGGGGAATTGTGCCCGCCACTAGTGGCTGAGAACTTGGCTAGTGTTTGGGGACTTGTGCCCGCCACTAGTGGCTGAAATCCGGGCCGGTGTTTGGGGAATTGTGCGCGTATTATCGGGCCGGTGTTTGGGGATATGCGCGCGTATTATCGGACCGGTGTTTGGGGAATCGTGCCCGCCACTAGTGGCTGAATCCCGGGCTAGTGTTGGGGGACTTGTGCCCGCCAATAGTGGCTGAAATCCGCGCCGGTGTTTGGGGAATTGTGCGCGTATTATCGGGCCGGTGTTTGGGGATATGCGCGCGTATTATCGGACCGGTGTTTGGGGAATCGTGCCCGCCACTAGTGGCTGAATCCCGGGCTAGTGTTGGGGGACTTGTGCCCGCCAATAGTGGCTGAAATCCGCGCCGGTGTTTGGGGAATTGTGCGCGTATTATCGGGCCGGTGTTTGGGGATATGCGCGCGTATTATCGGACCGGTGTTTGGGGAATTGTGCCCGCCACTAGTGGCTGAGAACTTGGCTAGTGTTTGGGGACTTGTGCCCGCCACTAGTGGCTGAAATCCGGGCCGGTGTTTGGGGAATTGTGCGCGTATTATCGGGCCGGTGTTTGGGGATATGCGCGCGTATTATCGGACCGGTGTTTGGGGAATCGTGCCCGCCACTAGTGGCTGAATCCCGGGCTAGTGTTGGGGGACTTGTGCCCGCCAATAGTGGCTGAAATCCGCGCCGGTGTTTGGGGAATTGTGCGCGTATTATCGGGCCGGTGTTTGGGGATATGCGCGCGTATTATCGGACCGGTGTTTGGGGAATCGTGCCCGCCACTAGTGGCTGAGAACTTGGCTAGTGTTTGGGGACTTGTGCCCGCCACTAGTGGCTGAAATCCGGGCCGGTGTTTGGGGAATTGTGCGCGTATTATCGGGCCGGTGTTTGGGGATATGCGCGCGTATTATCGGACCGGTGTTTGGGGAATCGTGCCCGCCACTAGTGGCTGAATCCCGGGCTAGTGTTGGGGGACTTGTGCCCGCCAATAGTGGCTGAAATCCGCGCCGGTGTTTGGGGAATTGTGCGCGTATTATCGGGCCGGTGTTTGGGGATATGCGCGCGTATTATCGGACCGGTGTTTGGGGAATTGTGCCCGCCACTAGTGGCTGAGAACTTGGCTAGTGTTTGGGGACTTGTGCCCGCCACTAGTGGCTGAAATCCGGGCCGGTGTTTGGGGAATTGTGCGCGTATTATCGGGCCGGTGTTTGGGGATATGCGCGCGTATTATCGGACCGGTGTTTGGGGAATCGTGCCCGCCACTAGTGGCTGAATCCCGGGCTAGTGTTGGGGGACTTGTGCCCGCCAATAGTGGCTGAAATCCGCGCCGGTGTTTGGGGAATTGTGCGCGTATTATCGGGCCGGTGTTTGGGGATATGCGCGCGTATTATCGGACCGGTGTTTGGGGAATTGTGCCCGCCACTAGTGGCTGAGAACTTGGCTAGTGTTTGGGGACTTGTGCCCGCCACTAGTGGCTGAAATCCGGGCCGGTGTTTGGGGAATTGTGCGCGTATTATCGGGCCGGTGTTTGGGGATATGCGCGCGTATTATCGGACCGGTGTTTGGGGAATCGTGCCCGCCACTAGTGGCTGAATCCCGGGCTAGTGTTGGGGGACTTGTGCCCGCCAATAGTGGCTGAAATCCGCGCCGGTGTTTGGGGAATTGTGCGCGTATTATCGGGCCGGTGTTTGGGGATATGCGCGCGTATTATCGGACCGGTGTTTGGGGAATTGTGCCCGCCACTAGTGGCTGAGAACTTGGCTAGTGTTTGGGGACTTGTGCCCGCCACTAGTGGCTGAAATCCGGGCCGGTGTTTGGGGAATTGTGCGCGTATTATCGGGCCGGTGTTTGGGGATATGCGCGCGTATTATCGGACCGGTGTTTGGGGAATCGTGCCCGCCACTAGTGGCTGAATCCCGGGCTAGTGTTGGGGGACTTGTGCCCGCCAATAGTGGCTGAAATCCGCGCCGGTGTTTGGGGAATTGTGCGCGTATTATCGGGCCGGTGTTTGGGGATATGCGCGCGTATTATCGGACCGGTGTTTGGGGAATCGTGCCCGCCACTAGTGGCTGAATCCCGGGCTAGTGTTGGGGGACTTGTGCCCGCCAATAGTGGCTGAAATCCGCGCCGGTGTTTGGGGATATGCGCGCGTATTATCGGGCCGGTGTTTGGGGATATGCGCGCGTATTATCGGACCGGTGTTTGGGGAATTGTGCGCGTATTATCGGGCCGGTGTTTGGGGATATGCGCGCGTATTATCGGACCGGTGTTTGGGGAATTGTGCCCGCCACTAGTGGCTGAGAACTGGGCTAGTGTTGGGGGACTTGTGCCCTCCAATAGTGGCTGAAATCCGCGCCGGTGTTTGGGGAATTGTGCGCGTATTATCGGGCCGGTGTTTGGGGATATGCGCGCGTATTATCGGACCGGTGTTTGGGGAATCGTGCCCGCCACTAGTGGCTGAATCCCGGGCTAGTGTTGGGGGACTTGTGCCCGCCAATAGTGGCTGAAATCCGCGCCGGTGTTTGGGGAATTGTGCGCGTATTATCGGGCCGGTGTTTGGGGAATTGCGCGCGTATTATCGGGCCGGTGTTTGGGGATATGCGCGCGTATTATCGGACCGGTGTTTGGGGAATCGTGCCCGCCACTAGTGGCTGAATCCCGGGCTAGTGTTGGGGGACTTGTGCCCGCCAATAGTGGCTGAAATCCGCGCCGGTGTTTGGGGATATGCGCGCGTATTATCGGGCCGGTGTTTGGGGATATGCGCGCGTATTATCGGACCGGTGTTTGGGGAATTGTGCGCGTATTATCGGGCCGGTGTTTGGGGATATGCGCGCGTATTATCGGACCGGTGTTTGGGGAATTGTGCCCGCCACTAGTGGCTGAGAACTGGGCTAGTGTTGGGGGACTTGTGCCCTCCAATAGTGGCTGAAATCCGCGCCGGTGTTTGGGGAATTGTGCGCGTATTATCGGGCCGGTGTTTGGGGATATGCGCGCGTATTATCGGACCGGTGTTTGGGGAATCGTGCCCGCCACTAGTGGCTGAATCCCGGGCTAGTGTTGGGGGACTTGTGCCCGCCAATAGTGGCTGAAATCCGCGCCGGTGTTTGGGGAATTGTGCGCGTATTATCGGGCCGGTGTTTGGGGAATTGCGCGCGTATTATCGGGCCGGTGTTTGGGGATATGCGCGCGTATTATCGGACCGGTGTTTGGGGAATCGTGCCCGCCACTAGTGGCTGAATCCCGGGCTAGTGTTGGGGGACTTGTGCCCGCCAATAGTGGCTGAAATCCGCGCCGGTGTTTGGGGATATGCGCGCGTATTATCGGGCCGGTGTTTGGGGATATGCGCGCGTATTATCGGACCGGTGTTTGGGGAATTGCGCGCGTATTATCGGGCCGGTGTTTGGGGATATGCGCGCGTATTATCGGACCGGTGTTTGGGGAATCGTGCCCGCCACTAGTGGCTGAATCCCGGGCTAGTGTTGGGGGACTTGTGCCCGCCAATAGTGGCTGAAATCCGCGCCGGTGTTTGGGGATATGCGCGCGTATTATCGGGCCGGTGTTTGGGGATATGCGCGCGTATTATCGGACCGGTGTTTGGGGAATTGTGCCCGCCACTAGTGGCTGAATCCCGGGCTAGTGTTGGGGGACTTGTGCCCGCCAATAGTGGCTGAAATCCGCGCCGGTGTTTGGGGAATTGTGCGCGTATTATCGGGCCGGTGTTTGGGGATATGCGCGCGTATTATCGGACCGGTGTTTGGGGAATTGTGCCCGCCACTAGTGGCTGAGAACTTGGCTAGTGTTTGGGGACTTGTGCCCGCCAATAGTGGCTGAAATCCGCGCCGGTGTTTGGGGAATTGTGCGCGTATTATCGGGCCGGTGTTTGGGGATATGCGCGCGTATTATCGGACCGGTGTTTGGGGAATCGTGCCCGCCACTAGTGGCTGAATCCCGGGCTAGTGTTGGGGGACTTGTGCCCGCCAATAGTGGCTGAAATCCGCGCCGGTGTTTGGGGAATTGTGCGCGTATTATCGGGCCGGTGTTTGGGGAATTGCGCGCGTATTATCGGGCCGGTGTTTGGGGATATGCGCGCGTATTATCGGACCGGTGTTTGGGGAATCGTGCCCGCCACTAGTGGCTGAATCCCGGGCTAGTGTTGGGGGACTTGTGCCCGCCAATAGTGGCTGAAATCCGCGCCGGTGTTTGGGGATATGCGCGCGTATTATCGGGCCGGTGTTTGGGGATATGCGCGCGTATTATCGGACCGGTGTTTGGGGAATTGTGCGCGTATTATCGGGCCGGTGTTTGGGGATATGCGCGCGTATTATCGGACCGGTGTTTGGGGAATTGTGCCCGCCACTAGTGGCTGAGAACTGGGCTAGTGTTGGGGGACTTGTGCCCTCCAATAGTGGCTGAAATCCGCGCCGGTGTTTGGGGAATTGTGCGCGTATTATCGGGCCGGTGTTTGGGGATATGCGCGCGTATTATCGGACCGGTGTTTGGGGAATCGTGCCCGCCACTAGTGGCTGAATCCCGGGCTAGTGTTGGGGGACTTGTGCCCGCCAATAGTGGCTGAAATCCGCGCCGGTGTTTGGGGAATTGTGCGCGTATTATCGGGCCGGTGTTTGGGGAATTGCGCGCGTATTATCGGGCCGGTGTTTGGGGATATGCGCGCGTATTATCGGACCGGTGTTTGGGGAATCGTGCCCGCCACTAGTGGCTGAATCCCGGGCTAGTGTTGGGGGACTTGTGCCCGCCAATAGTGGCTGAGAACTTGGCTAGTGTTTGGGGACTTGTGCCCGCCACTAGTGGCTGAAATCCGGGCCGGTGTTTGGGGAATTGTGCGCGTATTATCGGGCCGGTGTTTGGGGATATGCGCGCGTATTATCGGGCCGGTGTTTGGGGATATGCGCGCGTATTATCGGACCGGTGTTTGGGGACTTGTGCCCGCCACTAGTGGCTGAATCCCGGGCTAGTGTTGGGGGACTTGTGCCCGCCAATAGTGGCTGAAATCTGCGCCGGTGTTTGGGGAATTGTGCGCGTATTATCGGGCCGGTGTTTGGGGATATGCGCGCGTATTATCGGACCGGTGTTTGGGGAATTGTGCCCGCCACTAGTGGCTGAGAACTTGGCTAGTGTTTGGGGACTTGTGCCCGCCACTAGTGGCTGAAATCCGGGCCGGTGTTTGGGGAATTGCGCGCGTATTATCGGGCCGGTGTTTGGGGATATGCGCGCGTATTATCGGACCGGTGTTTGGGGAATTGTGCCCGCCACTAGTGGCTGAGAAC
>NW_028283184.1:0-25000 GCF_059441175.1 Urocampus carinirostris
CTAGACCACCAAGGACTTTACTAGAAAAAAGTTGACTGTCCTCAAACCCATTCTAGAAAAAGGAACCTCTTTCAATTTTCTTTCCAATTCCTCAAAAGGAATTTTCTATCTGCGTGTAACAGTTTCCCTGACCTGGAATCGAACCCGGGCCACAGCAGTGAGAGTGCTGGATCCTAGCCACTAGACCACCAAGGACTTTACTAGAAAAAAGTTGACTGTCGTCAAACCCATTCTAGAAAAAGGAACCTCTTTCAATTTTCTTTCCAATTCCTCAAAAGGAATTTTCTATCTGCGTGTAACAGTTTCCCTGGAATCGAACCCGGGCCACAGCAGTGAAAGTGCTGGATCCTAGCCACTAGACCACCAAGGACTTTACTAGAAAAAAGTTGACTGTCGTCAAACCCAATCTAGAAAAGGAACCTCTTTCAATGCTTTCTCCAATAAGAATTTTCTGTCTTTCCGTCTATTATAATATCCCTGACCGGGAATCGAACCCGGGCCACAGCAGTGAGAGTGCTGGATCCTAGCCACTAGTCCATCAGGGACCGAACAGGACAAAAGTTGACTGTCGGAAAACCCATTCTAGAAAAAGGAACCTCTTTCAATTTTCTTTCCAATTCCTCAAAAGGGTCTGTCTGTCTGTCTGTCTGTCTGTCTGTCTGTCTGTCTGTCTGTCTGTCTGTCTGTCTGTCTGTCTGTCTGTCTGTCTGTCTGTCTGTCTGTCTGTCTGTCTGTCTGTCTGTCTGTCTGTCTGTCTGTCTGTCTGTCTGTCTGTCTGTCTGTCTGTCTGTCTGTCTGTCTGTCTGTCTGTCTGTCTGTCTGTCTGTCTGTCTGTCTGTCTGTCTGTCTGTCTGTCTGTCTGTCTGTCTGTCTGTCTGTCTGTCTGTCTGTCTGTCTGTCTGTCTGTCTGTCTGTCTGTCTGTCTGTCTGTCTGTCTGTCTGTCTGTCTGTCTGTCTGTCTGTCTGTCTGTCTGTCTGTCTGTCTGTCTGTCTGTCTGTCTGTCTGTCTGTCTGTCTGTCTGTCTGTCTGTCTGTCTGTCTGTCTGTCTGTCTGTCTGTCTGTCTGTCTGTCTGTCTGTCTGTCTGTCTGTCTGTCTGTCTGTCTGTCTGTCTGTCTGTCTGTCTGTCTGTCTGTCTGTCTGTCTGTCTGTCTGTCTGTCTGTCTGTCTGTCTGTCTGTCTGTCTGTCTGTCTGTCTGTCTGTCTGTCTGTCTGTCTGTCTGTCTGTCTGTCTGTCTGTCTGTCTGTCTGTCTGTCTGTCTGTCTGTCTGTCTGTCTGTCTGTCTGTCTGTCTGTCTGTCTGTCTGTCTGTCTGTCTGTCTGTCTGTCTGTCTGTCTGTCTGTCTGTCTGTCTGTCTGTCTGTCTGTCTGTCTGTCTGTCTGTCTGTCTGTCTGTCTGTCTGTCTGTCTGTCTGTCTGTCTGTCTGTCTGTCTGTCTGTCTGTCTGTCTGTCTGTCTGTCTGTCTGTCTGTCTGTCTGTCTGTCTGTCTGTCTGTCTGTCTGTCTGTCTGTCTGTCTGTCTGTCTGTCTGTCTGTCTGTCTGTCTGTCTGTCTGTCTGTCTGTCTGTCTGTCTGTCTGTCTGTCTGTCTGTCTGTCTGTCTGTCTGTCTGTCTGTCTGTCTGTCTGTCTGTCTGTCTGTCTGTCTGTCTGTCTGTCTGTCTGTCTGTCTGTCTGTCTGTCTGTCTGTCTGTCTGTCTGTCTGTCTGTCTGTCTGTCTGTCTGTCTGTCTGTCTGTCTGTCTGTCTGTCTGTCTGTCTGTCTGTCTGTCTGTCTGTCTGTCTGTCTGTCTGTCTGTCTGTCTGTCTGTCTGTCTGTCTGTCTGTCTGTCTGTCTGTCTGTCTGTCTGTCTGTCTGTCTGTCTGTCTGTCTGTCTGTCTGTCTGTCTGTCTGTCTGTCTGTCTGTCTGTCTGTCTGTCTGTCTGTCTGTCTGTCTGTCTGTCTGTCTGTCTGTCTGTCTGTCTGTCTGTCTGTCTGTCTGTCTGTCTGTCTGTCTGTCTGTCTGTCTGTCTGTCTGTCTGTCTGTCTGTCTGTCTGTCTGTCTGTCTGTCTGTCTGTCTGTCTGTCTGTCTGTCTGTCTGTCTGTCTGTCTGTCTGTCTGTCTGTCTGTCTGTCTGTCTGTCTGTCTGTCTGTCTGTCTGTCTGTCTGTCTGTCTGTCTGTCTGTCTGTCTGTCTGTCTGTCTGTCTGTCTGTCTGTCTGTCTGTCTGTCTGTCTGTCTGTCTGTCTGTCTGTCTGTCTGTCTGTCTGTCTGTCTGTCTGTCTGTCTGTCTGTCTGTCATAGTTTCCCTGACTGGGAATCGAACCCAGGCCACAGCAGTGAAAGTGCTGGATCCTAGCCACTAGACCACCAAGGACTTTACTAGAAAAAAGTTGACTGTCCTCAAACCCATTCTAGAAAAAGGAACCTCTTTCAATTTTCTTTCCAATTCCTCAAAAGGAATTTTCTATCTGCGTGTAACAGTTTCCCTGACCTGGAATCGAACCCGGGCCACAGCAGTGAGAGTGCTGGATCCTAGCCACTAGACCACCAAGGACTTTACTAGAAAAAAGTTGACTGTCGTCAAACCCATTCTAGAAAAAGGAACCTCTTTCAATTTTCTTTCCAATTCCTCAAAAGGAATTTTCTATCTGCGTGTAACAGTTTCCCTGGAATCGAACCCGGGCCACAGCAGTGAAAGTGCTGGATCCTAGCCACTAGACCACCAAGGACTTTACTAGAAAAAAGTTGACTGTCGTCAAACCCATTCTAGAAAAAGGAACCTCTTTCAATTTTCTTTCCAATTCCTCAAAAGGAATTTTCTATCTGCGTGTAACAGTTTCCCTGGAATCGAACCCGGGCCACAGCAGTGAAAGTGCTGGATCCTAGCCACTAGACCACCAAGGACTTTACTAGAAAAAAGTTGACTGTCGTCAAACCCAATCTAGAAAAGGAACCTCTTTCAATGCTTTCTCCAATAAGAATTTTCTGTCTTTCCGTCTATTATAATATCCCTGACCGGGAATCGAACCCGGGCCACAGCAGTGAGAGTGCTGGATCCTAGCCACTAGTCCATCAGGGACCGAACAGGACAAAAGTTGACTGTCGGAAAACCCATTCTAGAAAAAGGAACCTCTTTCAATTTTCTTTCCAATTCCTCAAAAGGGTCTGTCTGTCTGTCTGTCTGTCTGTCTGTCTGTCTGTCTGTCTGTCTGTCTGTCTGTCTGTCTGTCTGTCTGTCTGTCTGTCTGTCTGTCTGTCTGTCTGTCTGTCTGTCTGTCTGTCTGTCTGTCTGTCTGTCTGTCTGTCTGTCTGTCTGTCTGTCTGTCTGTCTGTCTGTCTGTCTGTCTGTCTGTCTGTCTGTCTGTCTGTCTGTCTGTCTGTCTGTCTGTCTGTCTGTCTGTCTGTCTGTCTGTCTGTCTGTCTGTCTGTCTGTCTGTCTGTCTGTCTGTCTGTCTGTCTGTCTGTCTGTCTGTCTGTCTGTCTGTCTGTCTGTCTGTCTGTCTGTCTGTCTGTCTGTCTGTCTGTCTGTCTGTCTGTCTGTCTGTCTGTCTGTCTGTCTGTCTGTCTGTCTGTCTGTCTGTCTGTCTGTCTGTCTGTCTGTCTGTCTGTCTGTCTGTCTGTCTGTCTGTCTGTCTGTCTGTCTGTCTGTCTGTCTGTCTGTCTGTCTGTCTGTCTGTCTGTCTGTCTGTCTGTCTGTCTGTCTGTCTGTCTGTCTGTCTGTCTGTCTGTCTGTCTGTCTGTCTGTCTGTCTGTCTGTCTGTCTGTCTGTCTGTCTGTCTGTCTGTCTGTCTGTCTGTCTGTCTGTCTGTCTGTCTGTCTGTCTGTCTGTCTGTCTGTCTGTCTGTCTGTCTGTCTGTCTGTCTGTCTGTCTGTCTGTCTGTCTGTCTGTCTGTCTGTCTGTCTGTCTGTCTGTCTGTCTGTCTGTCTGTCTGTCTGTCTGTCTGTCTGTCTGTCTGTCTGTCTGTCTGTCTGTCTGTCTGTCTGTCTGTCTGTCTGTCTGTCTGTCTGTCTGTCTGTCTGTCTGTCTGTCTGTCTGTCTGTCTGTCTGTCTGTCTGTCTGTCTGTCTGTCTGTCTGTCTGTCTGTCTGTCTGTCTGTCTGTCTGTCTGTCTGTCTGTCTGTCTGTCTGTCTGTCTGTCTGTCTGTCTGTCTGTCTGTCTGTCTGTCTGTCTGTCTGTCTGTCTGTCTGTCTGTCTGTCTGTCTGTCTGTCTGTCTGTCTGTCTGTCTGTCTGTCTGTCTGTCTGTCTGTCTGTCTGTCTGTCTGTCTGTCTGTCTGTCTGTCTGTCTGTCTGTCTGTCTGTCTGTCTGTCTGTCTGTCTGTCTGTCTGTCTGTCTGTCTGTCTGTCTGTCTGTCTGTCTGTCTGTCTGTCTGTCTGTCTGTCTGTCTGTCTGTCTGTCTGTCTGTCTGTCTGTCTGTCTGTCTGTCTGTCTGTCTGTCTGTCTGTCTGTCTGTCTGTCTGTCTGTCTGTCTGTCTGTCTGTCTGTCTGTCTGTCTGTCTGTCTGTCTGTCTGTCTGTCTGTCTGTCTGTCTGTCTGTCTGTCTGTCTGTCTGTCTGTCTGTCTGTCTGTCTGTCTGTCTGTCTGTCTGTCTGTCTGTCTGTCTGTCTGTCTGTCTGTCTGTCTGTCTGTCTGTCTGTCTGTCTGTCTGTCTGTCTGTCTGTCTGTCTGTCTGTCTGTCTGTCTGTCTGTCTGTCTGTCTGTCTGTCTGTCTGTCTGTCTGTCTGTCTGTCTGTCTGTCTGTCTGTCTGTCTGTCTGTCTGTCTGTCTGTCTGTCTGTCTGTCTGTCTGTCTGTCTGTCTGTCTGTCTGTCTGTCTGTCTGTCTGTCTGTCTGTCTGTCTGTCTGTCTGTCTGTCTGTCTGTCTGTCTGTCTGTCTGTCTGTCTGTCTGTCTGTCTGTCTGTCTGTCTGTCTGTCTGTCTGTCTGTCTGTCTGTCTGTCTGTCTGTCTGTCTGTCTGTCTGTCTGTCTGTCTGTCTGTCTGTCTGTCTGTCTGTCTGTCTGTCTGTCTGTCTGTCTGTCTGTCTGTCTGTCTGTCTGTCTGTCTGTCTGTCTGTCTGTCTGTCTGTCTGTCTGTCTGTCTGTCTGTCTGTCTGTCTGTCTGTCTGTCTGTCTGTCTGTCTGTCTGTCTGTCTGTCTGTCTGTCTGTCTGTCTGTCTGTCTGTCTGTCTGTCTGTCTGTCTGTCTGTCTGTCTGTCTGTCTGTCTGTCTGTCTGTCTGTCTGTCTGTCTGTCTGTCTGTCTGTCTGTCTGTCTGTCTGTCTGTCTGTCTGTCTGTCTGTCTGTCTGTCTGTCTGTCTGTCTGTCTGTCTGTCTGTCTGTCTGTCTGTCTGTCTGTCTGTCTGTCTGTCTGTCTGTCTGTCTGTCTGTCTGTCTGTCTGTCTGTCTGTCTGTCTGTCTGTCTGTCTGTCTGTCTGTCTGTCTGTCTGTCTGTCTGTCTGTCTGTCTGTCTGTCTGTCTGTCTGTCTGTCTGTCTGTCTGTCTGTCTGTCTGTCTGTCTGTCTGTCTGTCTGTCTGTCTGTCTGTCTGTCTGTCTGTCTGTCTGTCTGTCTGTCTGTCTGTCTGTCTGTCTGTCTGTCTGTCTGTCTGTCTGTCTGTCTGTCTGTCTGTCTGTCTGTCTGTCTGTCTGTCTGTCTGTCTGTCTGTCTGTCTGTCTGTCTGTCTGTCTGTCTGTCTGTCTGTCTGTCTGTCTGTCTGTCTGTCTGTCTGTCTGTCTGTCTGTCTGTCTGTCTGTCTGTCTGTCTGTCTGTCTGTCTGTCTGTCTGTCTGTCTGTCTGTCTGTCTGTCTGTCTGTCTGTCTGTCTGTCTGTCTGTCTGTCTGTCTGTCTGTCTGTCTGTCTGTCTGTCTGTCTGTCTGTCTGTCTGTCTGTCTGTCTGTCTGTCTGTCTGTCTGTCTGTCTGTCTGTCTGTCTGTCTGTCTGTCTGTCTGTCTGTCTGTCTGTCTGTCTGTCTGTCTGTCTGTCTGTCTGTCTGTCTGTCTGTCTGTCTGTCTGTCTGTCTGTCTGTCTGTCTGTCTGTCTGTCTGTCTGTCTGTCTGTCTGTCTGTCTGTCTGTCTGTCTGTCTGTCTGTCTGTCTGTCTGTCTGTCTGTCTGTCTGTCTGTCTGTCTGTCTGTCTGTCTGTCTGTCTGTCTGTCTGTCTGTCTGTCTGTCTGTCTGTCTGTCTGTCTGTCTGTCTGTCTGTCTGTCTGTCTGTCTGTCTGTCTGTCTGTCTGTCTGTCTGTCTGTCTGTCTGTCTGTCTGTCTGTCTGTCTGTCTGTCTGTCTGTCTGTCTGTCTGTCTGTCTGTCTGTCTGTCTGTCTGTCTGTCTGTCTGTCTGTCTGTCTGTCTGTCTGTCTGTCTGTCTGTCTGTCTGTCTGTCTGTCTGTCTGTCTGTCTGTCTGTCTGTCTGTCTGTCTGTCTGTCTGTCTGTCTGTCTGTCTGTCTGTCTGTCTGTCTGTCTGTCTGTCTGTCTGTCTGTCTGTCTGTCTGTCTGTCTGTCTGTCTGTCTGTCTGTCTGTCTGTCTGTCTGTCTGTCTGTCTGTCTGTCTGTCTGTCTGTCTGTCTGTCTGTCTGTCTGTCTGTCTGTCTGTCTGTCTGTCTGTCTGTCTGTCTGTCATAGTTTCCCTGACTGGGAATCGAACCCAGGCCACAGCAGTGAAAGTGCTGGATCCTAGCCACTAGACCACCAAGGACTTTACTAGAAAAAAGTTGACTGTCCTCAAACCCATTCTAGAAAAAGGAACCTCTTTCAATTTTCTTTCCAATTCCTCAAAAGGAATTTTCTATCTGCGTGTAACAGTTTCCCTGACCTGGAATCGAACCCGGGCCACAGCAGTGAGAGTGCTGGATCCTAGCCACTAGACCACCAAGGACTTTACTAGAAAAAAGTTGACTGTCGTCAAACCCATTCTAGAAAAAGGAACCTCTTTCAATTTTCTTTCCAATTCCTCAAAAGGAATTTTCTATCTGCGTGTAACAGTTTCCCTGGAATCGAACCCGGGCCACAGCAGTGAAAGTGCTGGATCCTAGCCACTAGACCACCAAGGACTTTACTAGAAAAAAGTTGACTGTCGTCAAACCCATTCTAGAAAAAGGAACCTCTTTCAATTTTCTTTCCAATTCCTCAAAAGGAATTTTCTATCTGCGTGTAACAGTTTCCCTGGAATCGAACCCGGGCCACAGCAGTGAAAGTGCTGGATCCTAGCCACTAGACCACCAAGGACTTTACTAGAAAAAAGTTGACTGTCGTCAAACCCAATCTAGAAAAGGAACCTCTTTCAATGCTTTCTCCAATAAGAATTTTCTGTCTTTCCGTCTATTATAATATCCCTGACCGGGAATCGAACCCGGGCCACAGCAGTGAGAGTGCTGGATCCTAGCCACTAGACCACCAAGGACTTTACTAGAAAAAAGTTGACTGTCGTCAAACCCAATCTAGAAAAGGAACCTCTTTCAATGCTTTCTCCAATAAGAATTTTCTGTCTTTCCGTCTATTATAATATCCCTGACCGGGAATCGAACCCGGGCCACAGCAGTGAGAGTGCTGGATCCTAGCCACTAGACCACCAAGGACTTTACTAGAAAAAAGTTGACTGTCGTCAAACCCAATCTAGAAAAGGAACCTCTTTCAATGCTTTCTCCAATAAGAATTTTCTGTCTTTCCGTCTATTATAATATCCCTGACCGGGAATCGAACCCGGGCCACAGCAGTGAGAGTGCTGGATCCTAGCCACTAGACCACCAAGGACTTTACTAGAAAAAAGTTGACTGTCGTCAAACCCAATCTAGAAAAGGAACCTCTTTCAATGCTTTCTCCAATAAGAATTTTCTGTCTTTCCGTCTATTATAATATCCCTGACCGGGAATCGAACCCGGGCCACAGCAGTGAGAGTGCTGGATCCTAGCCACTAGACCACCAAGGACTTTACTAGAAAAAAGTTGACTGTCGTCAAACCCAATCTAGAAAAGGAACCTCTTTCAATGCTTTCTCCAATAAGAATTTTCTGTCTTTCCGTCTATTATAATATCCCTGACCGGGAATCGAACCCGGGCCACAGCAGTGAGAGTGCTGGATCCTAGCCACTAGACCACCAAGGACTTTACTAGAAAAAAGTTGACTGTCGTCAAACCCAATCTAGAAAAGGAACCTCTTTCAATGCTTTCTCCAATAAGAATTTTCTGTCTTTCCGTCTATTATAATATCCCTGACCGGGAATCGAACCCGGGCCACAGCAGTGAGAGTGCTGGATCCTAGCCACTAGACCACCAAGGACTTTACTAGAAAAAAGTTGACTGTCGTCAAACCCAATCTAGAAAAGGAACCTCTTTCAATGCTTTCTCCAATAAGAATTTTCTGTCTTTCCGTCTATTATAATATCCCTGACCGGGAATCGAACCCGGGCCACAGCAGTGAGAGTGCTGGATCCTAGCCACTAGTCCATCAGGGACCGAACAGGACAAAAGTTGACTGTCGGAAAACCCATTCTAGAAAAAGGAACCTCTTTCAATTTTCTTTCCAATTCCTCAAAAGGGTCTGTCTGTCTGTCTGTCTGTCTGTCTGTCTGTCTGTCTGTCTGTCTGTCTGTCTGTCTGTCTGTCTGTCTGTCTGTCTGTCTGTCTGTCTGTCTGTCATAGTTTCCCTGACTGGGAATCGAACCCAGGCCACAGCAGTGAAAGTGCTGGATCCTAGCCACTAGACCACCAAGGACTTTACTAGAAAAAAGTTGACTGTCCTCAAACCCATTCTAGAAAAAGGAACCTCTTTCAATTTTCTTTCCAATTCCTCAAAAGGAATTTTCTATCTGCGTGTAACAGTTTCCCTGACCTGGAATCGAACCCGGGCCACAGCAGTGAGAGTGCTGGATCCTAGCCACTAGACCACCAAGGACTTTACTAGAAAAAAGTTGACTGTCGTCAAACCCATTCTAGAAAAAGGAACCTCTTTCAATTTTCTTTCCAATTCCTCAAAAGGAATTTTCTATCTGCGTGTAACAGTTTCCCTGGAATCGAACCCGGGCCACAGCAGTGAAAGTGCTGGATCCTAGCCACTAGACCACCAAGGACTTTACTAGAAAAAAGTTGACTGTCGTCAAACCCAATCTAGAAAAGGAACCTCTTTCAATGCTTTCTCCAATAAGAATTTTCTGTCTTTCCGTCTATTATAATATCCCTGACCGGGAATCGAACCCGGGCCACAGCAGTGAGAGTGCTGGATCCTAGCCACTAGTCCATCAGGGACCGAACAGGACAAAAGTTGACTGTCGGAAAACCCATTCTAGAAAAAGGAACCTCTTTCAATTTTCTTTCCAATTCCTCAAAAGGGTCTGTCTGTCTGTCTGTCTGTCTGTCTGTCTGTCTGTCTGTCTGTCTGTCTGTCTGTCTGTCTGTCTGTCTGTCTGTCTGTCTGTCTGTCTGTCTGTCTGTCTGTCTGTCTGTCTGTCTGTCTGTCTGTCTGTCTGTCTGTCTGTCTGTCTGTCTGTCTGTCTGTCTGTCTGTCTGTCTGTCTGTCTGTCTGTCTGTCTGTCTGTCTGTCTGTCTGTCTGTCTGTCTGTCTGTCTGTCTGTCTGTCTGTCTGTCTGTCTGTCTGTCTGTCTGTCTGTCTGTCTGTCTGTCTGTCTGTCTGTCTGTCTGTCTGTCTGTCTGTCTGTCTGTCTGTCTGTCTGTCTGTCTGTCTGTCTGTCTGTCTGTCTGTCTGTCTGTCTGTCTGTCTGTCTGTCTGTCTGTCTGTCTGTCTGTCTGTCTGTCTGTCTGTCTGTCTGTCTGTCTGTCTGTCTGTCTGTCTGTCTGTCTGTCTGTCTGTCTGTCTGTCTGTCTGTCTGTCTGTCTGTCTGTCTGTCTGTCTGTCTGTCTGTCTGTCTGTCTGTCTGTCTGTCTGTCTGTCTGTCTGTCTGTCTGTCTGTCTGTCTGTCTGTCTGTCTGTCTGTCTGTCTGTCTGTCTGTCTGTCTGTCTGTCTGTCTGTCTGTCTGTCTGTCTGTCTGTCTGTCTGTCTGTCTGTCTGTCTGTCTGTCTGTCTGTCTGTCTGTCTGTCTGTCTGTCTGTCTGTCTGTCTGTCTGTCTGTCTGTCTGTCTGTCTGTCTGTCTGTCTGTCTGTCTGTCTGTCTGTCTGTCTGTCTGTCTGTCTGTCTGTCTGTCTGTCTGTCTGTCTGTCTGTCTGTCTGTCTGTCTGTCTGTCTGTCTGTCTGTCTGTCTGTCTGTCTGTCTGTCTGTCTGTCTGTCTGTCTGTCTGTCTGTCTGTCTGTCTGTCTGTCTGTCTGTCTGTCTGTCTGTCTGTCTGTCTGTCTGTCTGTCTGTCTGTCTGTCTGTCTGTCTGTCTGTCTGTCTGTCTGTCTGTCTGTCTGTCTGTCTGTCTGTCTGTCTGTCTGTCTGTCTGTCTGTCTGTCTGTCTGTCTGTCTGTCTGTCTGTCTGTCTGTCTGTCTGTCTGTCTGTCTGTCTGTCTGTCTGTCTGTCTGTCTGTCTGTCTGTCTGTCTGTCTGTCTGTCTGTCTGTCTGTCTGTCTGTCTGTCTGTCTGTCTGTCTGTCTGTCTGTCTGTCTGTCTGTCTGTCTGTCTGTCTGTCTGTCTGTCTGTCTGTCTGTCTGTCTGTCTGTCTGTCTGTCTGTCTGTCTGTCTGTCTGTCTGTCTGTCTGTCTGTCTGTCTGTCTGTCTGTCTGTCTGTCTGTCTGTCTGTCTGTCTGTCTGTCTGTCTGTCTGTCTGTCTGTCTGTCTGTCTGTCTGTCTGTCTGTCTGTCTGTCTGTCTGTCTGTCTGTCTGTCTGTCTGTCTGTCTGTCTGTCTGTCTGTCTGTCTGTCTGTCTGTCTGTCTGTCTGTCTGTCTGTCTGTCTGTCTGTCTGTCTGTCTGTCTGTCTGTCTGTCTGTCTGTCTGTCTGTCTGTCTGTCTGTCTGTCTGTCTGTCTGTCTGTCTGTCTGTCTGTCTGTCTGTCTGTCTGTCTGTCTGTCTGTCTGTCTGTCTGTCTGTCTGTCTGTCTGTCTGTCTGTCTGTCTGTCTGTCTGTCTGTCTGTCTGTCTGTCTGTCTGTCTGTCTGTCTGTCTGTCTGTCTGTCTGTCTGTCTGTCTGTCTGTCTGTCTGTCTGTCTGTCTGTCTGTCTGTCTGTCTGTCTGTCTGTCTGTCTGTCTGTCTGTCTGTCTGTCTGTCTGTCTGTCTGTCTGTCTGTCTGTCTGTCTGTCTGTCTGTCTGTCTGTCTGTCTGTCTGTCTGTCTGTCTGTCTGTCTGTCTGTCTGTCTGTCTGTCTGTCTGTCTGTCTGTCTGTCTGTCTGTCTGTCTGTCTGTCTGTCTGTCTGTCATAGTTTCCCTGACTGGGAATCGAACCCAGGCCACAGCAGTGAAAGTGCTGGATCCTAGCCACTAGACCACCAAGGACTTTACTAGAAAAAAGTTGACTGTCCTCAAACCCATTCTAGAAAAAGGAACCTCTTTCAATTTTCTTTCCAATTCCTCAAAAGGAATTTTCTATCTGCGTGTAACAGTTTCCCTGACCTGGAATCGAACCCGGGCCACAGCAGTGAGAGTGCTGGATCCTAGCCACTAGACCACCAAGGACTTTACTAGAAAAAAGTTGACTGTCGTCAAACCCATTCTAGAAAAAGGAACCTCTTTCAATTTTCTTTCCAATTCCTCAAAAGGAATTTTCTATCTGCGTGTAACAGTTTCCCTGGAATCGAACCCGGGCCACAGCAGTGAAAGTGCTGGATCCTAGCCACTAGACCACCAAGGACTTTACTAGAAAAAAGTTGACTGTCGTCAAACCCATTCTAGAAAAAGGAACCTCTTTCAATTTTCTTTCCAATTCCTCAAAAGGAATTTTCTATCTGCGTGTAACAGTTTCCCTGGAATCGAACCCGGGCCACAGCAGTGAGAGTGCTGGATCCTAGCCACTAGACCACCAAGGACTTTACTAGAAAAAAGTTGACTGTCGTCAAACCCAATCTAGAAAAGGAACCTCTTTCAATGCTTTCTCCAATAAGAATTTTCTGTCTTTCCGTCTATTATAATATCCCTGACCGGGAATCGAACCCGGGCCACAGCAGTGAGAGTGCTGGATCCTAGCCACTAGACCACCAAGGACTTTACTAGAAAAAAGTTGACTGTCGTCAAACCCAATCTAGAAAAGGAACCTCTTTCAATGCTTTCTCCAATAAGAATTTTCTGTCTTTCCGTCTATTATAATATCCCTGACCGGGAATCGAACCCGGGCCACAGCAGTGAGAGTGCTGGATCCTAGCCACTAGACCACCAAGGACTTTACTAGAAAAAAGTTGACTGTCGTCAAACCCAATCTAGAAAAGGAACCTCTTTCAATGCTTTCTCCAATAAGAATTTTCTGTCTTTCCGTCTATTATAATATCCCTGACCGGGAATCGAACCCGGGCCACAGCAGTGAGAGTGCTGGATCCTAGCCACTAGACCACCAAGGACTTTACTAGAAAAAAGTTGACTGTCGTCAAACCCAATCTAGAAAAGGAACCTCTTTCAATGCTTTCTCCAATAAGAATTTTCTGTCTTTCCGTCTATTATAATATCCCTGACCGGGAATCGAACCCGGGCCACAGCAGTGAGAGTGCTGGATCCTAGCCACTAGACCACCAAGGACTTTACTAGAAAAAAGTTGACTGTCGTCAAACCCAATCTAGAAAAGGAACCTCTTTCAATGCTTTCTCCAATAAGAATTTTCTGTCTTTCCGTCTATTATAATATCCCTGACCGGGAATCGAACCCGGGCCACAGCAGTGAGAGTGCTGGATCCTAGCCACTAGACCACCAAGGACTTTACTAGAAAAAAGTTGACTGTCGTCAAACCCAATCTAGAAAAGGAACCTCTTTCAATGCTTTCTCCAATAAGAATTTTCTGTCTTTCCGTCTATTATAATATCCCTGACCGGGAATCGAACCCGGGCCACAGCAGTGAGAGTGCTGGATCCTAGCCACTAGACCACCAAGGACTTTACTAGAAAAAAGTTGACTGTCGTCAAACCCAATCTAGAAAAGGAACCTCTTTCAATGCTTTCTCCAATAAGAATTTTCTGTCTTTCCGTCTATTATAATATCCCTGACCGGGAATCGAACCCGGGCCACAGCAGTGAGAGTGCTGGATCCTAGCCACTAGACCACCAAGGACTTTACTAGAAAAAAGTTGACTGTCGTCAAACCCAATCTAGAAAAGGAACCTCTTTCAATGCTTTCTCCAATAAGAATTTTCTGTCTTTCCGTCTATTATAATATCCCTGACCGGGAATCGAACCCGGGCCACAGCAGTGAGAGTGCTGGATCCTAGCCACTAGACCACCAAGGACTTTACTAGAAAAAAGTTGACTGTCGTCAAACCCAATCTAGAAAAGGAACCTCTTTCAATGCTTTCTCCAATAAGAATTTTCTGTCTTTCCGTCTATTATAATATCCCTGACCGGGAATCGAACCCGGGCCACAGCAGTGAGAGTGCTGGATCCTAGCCACTAGACCACCAAGGACTTTACTAGAAAAAAGTTGACTGTCGTCAAACCCAATCTAGAAAAGGAACCTCTTTCAATGCTTTCTCCAATAAGAATTTTCTGTCTTTCCGTCTATTATAATATCCCTGACCGGGAATCGAACCCGGGCCACAGCAGTGAGAGTGCTGGATCCTAGCCACTAGACCACCAAGGACTTTACTAGAAAAAAGTTGACTGTCGTCAAACCCAATCTAGAAAAGGAACCTCTTTCAATGCTTTCTCCAATAAGAATTTTCTGTCTTTCCGTCTATTATAATATCCCTGACCGGGAATCGAACCCGGGCCACAGCAGTGAGAGTGCTGGATCCTAGCCACTAGTCCATCAGGGACCGAACAGGACAAAAGTTGACTGTCGGAAAACCCATTCTAGAAAAAGGAACCTCTTTCAATTTTCTTTCCAATTCCTCAAAAGGGTCTGTCTGTCTGTCTGTCTGTCTGTCTGTCTGTCTGTCTGTCTGTCTGTCTGTCTGTCTGTCTGTCTGTCTGTCTGTCTGTCTGTCTGTCTGTCTGTCTGTCTGTCTGTCTGTCTGTCTGTCTGTCTGTCTGTCTGTCTGTCTGTCTGTCTGTCTGTCTGTCTGTCTGTCTGTCTGTCTGTCTGTCTGTCTGTCTGTCTGTCTGTCTGTCTGTCTGTCTGTCTGTCTGTCTGTCTGTCTGTCTGTCTGTCTGTCTGTCTGTCTGTCTGTCTGTCTGTCTGTCTGTCTGTCTGTCTGTCTGTCTGTCTGTCTGTCTGTCTGTCTGTCTGTCTGTCTGTCTGTCTGTCTGTCTGTCTGTCTGTCTGTCTGTCTGTCTGTCTGTCTGTCTGTCTGTCTGTCTGTCTGTCTGTCTGTCTGTCTGTCTGTCTGTCTGTCTGTCTGTCTGTCTGTCTGTCTGTCTGTCTGTCTGTCTGTCTGTCTGTCTGTCTGTCTGTCTGTCTGTCTGTCTGTCTGTCTGTCTGTCTGTCTGTCTGTCTGTCTGTCTGTCTGTCTGTCTGTCTGTCTGTCTGTCTGTCTGTCTGTCTGTCTGTCTGTCTGTCTGTCTGTCTGTCTGTCTGTCTGTCTGTCTGTCTGTCTGTCTGTCTGTCTGTCTGTCTGTCTGTCTGTCTGTCTGTCTGTCTGTCTGTCTGTCTGTCTGTCTGTCTGTCTGTCTGTCTGTCTGTCTGTCTGTCTGTCTGTCTGTCTGTCTGTCTGTCTGTCTGTCTGTCTGTCTGTCTGTCTGTCTGTCTGTCTGTCTGTCTGTCTGTCTGTCTGTCTGTCTGTCTGTCTGTCTGTCTGTCTGTCTGTCTGTCTGTCTGTCTGTCTGTCTGTCTGTCTGTCTGTCTGTCTGTCTGTCTGTCTGTCTGTCTGTCTGTCTGTCTGTCTGTCTGTCTGTCTGTCTGTCTGTCTGTCTGTCTGTCTGTCTGTCTGTCTGTCTGTCTGTCTGTCTGTCTGTCTGTCTGTCTGTCTGTCTGTCTGTCTGTCTGTCTGTCTGTCTGTCTGTCTGTCTGTCTGTCTGTCTGTCTGTCTGTCTGTCTGTCTGTCTGTCTGTCTGTCTGTCTGTCTGTCTGTCATAGTTTCCCTGACTGGGAATCGAACCCAGGCCACAGCAGTGAAAGTGCTGGATCCTAGCCACTAGACCACCAAGGACTTTACTAGAAAAAAGTTGACTGTCCTCAAACCCATTCTAGAAAAAGGAACCTCTTTCAATTTTCTTTCCAATTCCTCAAAAGGAATTTTCTATCTGCGTGTAACAGTTTCCCTGACCTGGAATCGAACCCGGGCCACAGCAGTGAGAGTGCTGGATCCTAGCCACTAGACCACCAAGGACTTTACTAGAAAAAAGTTGACTGTCGTCAAACCCATTCTAGAAAAAGGAACCTCTTTCAATTTTCTTTCCAATTCCTCAAAAGGAATTTTCTATCTGCGTGTAACAGTTTCCCTGGAATCGAACCCGGGCCACAGCAGTGAAAGTGCTGGATCCTAGCCACTAGACCACCAAGGACTTTACTAGAAAAAAGTTGACTGTCGTCAAACCCATTCTAGAAAAAGGAACCTCTTTCAATTTTCTTTCCAATTCCTCAAAAGGAATTTTCTATCTGCGTGTAACAGTTTCCCTGGAATCGAACCCGGGCCACAGCAGTGAAAGTGCTGGATCCTAGCCACTAGACCACCAAGGACTTTACTAGAAAAAAGTTGACTGTCGTCAAACCCAATCTAGAAAAGGAACCTCTTTCAATGCTTTCTCCAATAAGAATTTTCTGTCTTTCCGTCTATTATAATATCCCTGACCGGGAATCGAACCCGGGCCACAGCAGTGAGAGTGCTGGATCCTAGCCACTAGTCCATCAGGGACCGAACAGGACAAAAGTTGACTGTCGGAAAACCCATTCTAGAAAAAGGAACCTCTTTCAATTTTCTTTCCAATTCCTCAAAAGGGTCTGTCTGTCTGTCTGTCTGTCTGTCTGTCTGTCTGTCTGTCTGTCTGTCTGTCTGTCTGTCTGTCTGTCTGTCTGTCTGTCTGTCTGTCTGTCTGTCTGTCTGTCTGTCTGTCTGTCTGTCTGTCTGTCTGTCTGTCTGTCTGTCTGTCTGTCTGTCTGTCTGTCTGTCTGTCTGTCTGTCTGTCTGTCTGTCTGTCTGTCTGTCTGTCTGTCTGTCTGTCTGTCTGTCTGTCTGTCTGTCTGTCTGTCTGTCTGTCTGTCTGTCTGTCTGTCTGTCTGTCTGTCTGTCTGTCTGTCTGTCTGTCTGTCTGTCTGTCTGTCTGTCTGTCTGTCTGTCTGTCTGTCTGTCTGTCTGTCTGTCTGTCTGTCTGTCTGTCTGTCTGTCTGTCTGTCTGTCTGTCTGTCTGTCTGTCTGTCTGTCTGTCTGTCTGTCTGTCTGTCTGTCTGTCTGTCTGTCTGTCTGTCTGTCTGTCTGTCTGTCTGTCTGTCTGTCTGTCTGTCTGTCTGTCTGTCTGTCTGTCTGTCTGTCTGTCTGTCTGTCTGTCTGTCTGTCTGTCTGTCTGTCTGTCTGTCTGTCTGTCTGTCTGTCTGTCTGTCTGTCTGTCTGTCTGTCTGTCTGTCTGTCTGTCTGTCTGTCTGTCTGTCTGTCTGTCTGTCTGTCTGTCTGTCTGTCTGTCTGTCTGTCTGTCTGTCTGTCTGTCTGTCTGTCTGTCTGTCTGTCTGTCTGTCTGTCTGTCTGTCTGTCTGTCTGTCTGTCTGTCTGTCTGTCTGTCTGTCTGTCTGTCTGTCTGTCTGTCTGTCTGTCTGTCTGTCTGTCTGTCTGTCTGTCTGTCTGTCTGTCTGTCTGTCTGTCTGTCTGTCTGTCTGTCTGTCTGTCTGTCTGTCTGTCTGTCTGTCTGTCTGTCTGTCTGTCTGTCTGTCTGTCTGTCTGTCTGTCTGTCTGTCTGTCTGTCTGTCTGTCTGTCTGTCTGTCTGTCTGTCTGTCTGTCTGTCTGTCTGTCTGTCTGTCTGTCTGTCTGTCTGTCTGTCTGTCTGTCTGTCTGTCTGTCTGTCTGTCTGTCTGTCTGTCTGTCTGTCTGTCTGTCTGTCTGTCTGTCTGTCTGTCTGTCTGTCTGTCTGTCTGTCTGTCTGTCTGTCTGTCTGTCTGTCTGTCTGTCTGTCTGTCTGTCTGTCTGTCTGTCTGTCTGTCTGTCTGTCTGTCTGTCTGTCTGTCTGTCTGTCTGTCTGTCTGTCTGTCTGTCTGTCTGTCTGTCTGTCTGTCTGTCTGTCTGTCTGTCTGTCTGTCTGTCTGTCTGTCTGTCTGTCTGTCTGTCTGTCTGTCTGTCTGTCTGTCTGTCTGTCTGTCTGTCTGTCTGTCTGTCTGTCTGTCTGTCTGTCTGTCTGTCTGTCTGTCTGTCTGTCTGTCTGTCTGTCTGTCTGTCTGTCTGTCTGTCTGTCTGTCTGTCTGTCTGTCTGTCTGTCTGTCTGTCTGTCTGTCTGTCTGTCTGTCTGTCTGTCTGTCTGTCTGTCTGTCTGTCTGTCTGTCTGTCTGTCTGTCTGTCTGTCTGTCTGTCTGTCTGTCTGTCTGTCTGTCTGTCTGTCTGTCTGTCTGTCTGTCTGTCTGTCTGTCTGTCTGTCTGTCTGTCTGTCTGTCTGTCTGTCTGTCTGTCTGTCTGTCATAGTTTCCCTGACTGGGAATCGAACCCAGGCCACAGCAGTGAAAGTGCTGGATCCTAGCCACTAGACCACCAAGGACTTTACTAGAAAAAAGTTGACTGTCCTCAAACCCATTCTAGAAAAAGGAACCTCTTTCAATTTTCTTTCCAATTCCTCAAAAGGAATTTTCTATCTGCGTGTAACAGTTTCCCTGACCTGGAATCGAACCCGGGCCACAGCAGTGAGAGTGCTGGATCCTAGCCACTAGACCACCAAGGACTTTACTAGAAAAAAGTTGACTGTCGTCAAACCCATTCTAGAAAAAGGAACCTCTTTCAATTTTCTTTCCAATTCCTCAAAAGGAATTTTCTATCTGCGTGTAACAGTTTCCCTGGAATCGAACCCGGGCCACAGCAGTGAAAGTGCTGGATCCTAGCCACTAGACCACCAAGGACTTTACTAGAAAAAAGTTGACTGTCGTCAAACCCATTCTAGAAAAAGGAACCTCTTTCAATTTTCTTTCCAATTCCTCAAAAGGAATTTTCTATCTGCGTGTAACAGTTTCCCTGGAATCGAACCCGGGCCACAGCAGTGAAAGTGCTGGATCCTAGCCACTAGACCACCAAGGACTTTACTAGAAAAAAGTTGACTGTCGTCAAACCCAATCTAGAAAAGGAACCTCTTTCAATGCTTTCTCCAATAAGAATTTTCTGTCTTTCCGTCTATTATAATATCCCTGACCGGGAATCGAACCCGGGCCACAGCAGTGAGAGTGCTGGATCCTAGCCACTAGTCCATCAGGGACCGAACAGGACAAAAGTTGACTGTCGGAAAACCCATTCTAGAAAAAGGAACCTCTTTCAATTTTCTTTCCAATTCCTCAAAAGGGTCTGTCTGTCTGTCTGTCTGTCTGTCTGTCTGTCTGTCTGTCTGTCTGTCTGTCTGTCTGTCTGTCTGTCTGTCTGTCTGTCTGTCTGTCTGTCTGTCTGTCTGTCTGTCTGTCTGTCTGTCTGTCTGTCTGTCTGTCTGTCTGTCTGTCTGTCTGTCTGTCTGTCTGTCTGTCTGTCTGTCTGTCTGTCTGTCTGTCTGTCTGTCTGTCTGTCTGTCTGTCTGTCTGTCTGTCTGTCTGTCTGTCTGTCTGTCTGTCTGTCTGTCTGTCGTATTTTCCCTGACCGGGAATCGAACCTGGGCCACAACAGTGAGAGTGCTGGATCCTAGCCACTAGACCACCAGGGACTTTACTAGAAAAAAGTTGACTGTCGTCAAATCCATTCTGGAAAAAGGAACCTCTTTCAATGCTTTTTCCAATTCTTTGATAAGAATTTTCTGTCTTTCCGTCTATAATAATAGACCTGATCGGGAATCGAACCCGGGCCACAGCAGTGAGAGTGCTGGATGCTAGCCTCTAGACCATCAGGGACTTAACTAGAAAAAAGTTGACTGTCGTCAAATCCATTCTAGAAAAAGGAACCTCTGTCAATGTTCATTCCAATTCCTCAAGAGGAATTTTCTATCTGCGTGTAACAGTTTCCCTGACCTGGAATCGAACCCGGGCCACAGCAGTGAAAGTGCTGGATGCTAGCCACTAGACCACCAGGGACTTAACTAGAAAAAAGTTGACTGTCGTCAAATCCATTCTAGAAAAAGGAACCTCTTTCAATTTTCTTTCCAATTCCTCAAAAGGAACTGTCTGTCTGTCTGCCTGCCTGCCTGCCTGCCTGCCTGCCTGCCTGCCTGCCTGCCTGCCTGCCTGCCTGCCTGCCTGCCTGCCTGCCTGCCTGCCTGCCTGCCTGCCTGCCTGCCTGCCTGCCTGCCTGCCTGCCTGCCTGCCTGCCTGCCTGCCTGCCTGCCTGCCTGCCTGCCTGCCTGCCTGCCTGCCTGCCTGCCTGCCTGCCTGCCTGCCTGCCTGCCTGCCTGCCTGCCTGCCTGCCTGCCTGCCTGCCTGCCTGCCTGCCTGCCTGCCTGCCTGCCTGCCTGCCTGCCTGCCTGCCTGCCTGCCTGCCTGCCTGCCTGCCTGCCTGCCTGCCTGCCTGCCTGCCTGCCTGCCTGCCTGCCTGCCTGCCTGCCTGCCTGTCTGTCTGTCTGTCTGTCTGTCTGTCTGTCTGTCTGTCTGTCTGTCTGTCTGTCTGTCTGTCTGTCTGTCTGTCTGTCTGTCGTATTTTCCCTGACCGGGAATCGAACCTGGGCCACAACAGTGAGAGTGCTGGATCCTAGCCACTAGACCACCAGGGACTTTACTAGAAAAAAGTTGACTGTCGTCAAATCCATTCTGGAAAAAGGAACCTCTTTCAATGCTTTTTCCAATTCTTTGATAAGAATTTTCTGTCTTTCCGTCTATAATAATAGACCTGATCGGGAATCGAACCCGGGCCACAGCAGTGAGAGTGCTGGATGCTAGCCACTAGACCATCAGGGACTTAACTAGAAAAAAGTTGACTGTCGTCAAATCCATTCTAGAAAAAGGAACCTCTGTCAATGTTCATTCCAATTCCTCAAGAGGAATTTTCTATCTGCGTGTAACAGTTTCCCTGACCTGGAATCGAACCCGGGCCACAGCAGTGAAAGTGCTGGATGCTAGCCACTAGACCACCAGGGACTTAACTAGAAAAAAGTTGACTGTCGTCAAATCCATTCTAGAAAAAGGAACCTCTGTCAATGTTCATTCCAATTCCTCAAGAGGAATTTTCTGCGTGTAACAGTTTCCCTGACCTGGAATCGAACCCGGGCCACAGCAGTGAAAGTGCTGGATGCTAGCCACTAGACCACCAGGGACTTAACTAGAAAAAAGTTGACTGTCGTCAAATCCATTCTAGAAAAAGGAACCTCTTTCAATGTTCTTTCCAATTCCTCAAAAGGAACTGTCTGTCTGTCTGTCTGTCTGTCTGTCTGTCTGTCTGTCTGTCTGTCTGTCTGTCTGCCTGTCTGCCTGCCTGCCTGCCTGCCTGCCTGCCTGCCTGCCTGCCTGCCTGCCTGCCTGCCTGCCTGCCTGCCTGCCTGCCTGCCTGCCTGCCTGCCTGCCTGCCTGCCTGCCTGCCTGCCTGCCTGCCTGCCTGCCTGCCTGCCTGTCTGCCTGCCTGCCTGCCTGCCTGCCTGCCTGCCTGCCTGCCTGTCTGTCTGTCTGTCTGTCTGTCTGTCTGTCTGTCTGTCTGTCTGTCTGTCTGTCTGTCTGTCTGTCTGTCTGTCTGTCTGTCTGTCTGTCTGTCTGTCTGTCTGTCTGTCTGTCTGTCTGTCTGTCTGTCTGTCTGTCTGTCTGTCTGTCTGTCTGTCTGTCTGTCTGTCTGTCTGTCTGTCTGTCTGTCTGTCTGTCTGTCTGTCTGTCTGTCTGTCTGTCTGTCATAGTTTCCCTGACTGGGAATCGAACCCAGGCCACAGCAGTGAAAGTGCTGGATCCTAGCCACTAGACCACCAAGGACTTTACTAGAAAAAAGTTGACTGTCCTCAAACCCATTCTAGAAAAAGGAACCTCTTTCAATTTTCTTTCCAATTCCTCAAAAGGAATTTTCTATCTGCGTGTAACAGTTTCCCTGACCTGGAATCGAACCCGGGCCACAGCAGTGAGAGTGCTGGATCCTAGCCACTAGACCACCAAGGACTTTACTAGAAAAAAGTTGACTGTCGTCAAACCCATTCTAGAAAAAGGAACCTCTTTCAATTTTCTTTCCAATTCCTCAAAAGGAATTTTCTATCTGCGTGTAACAGTTTCCCTGGAATCGAACCCGGGCCACAGCAGTGAAAGTGCTGGATCCTAGCCACTAGACCACCAAGGACTTTACTAGAAAAAAGTTGACTGTCGTCAAACCCATTCTAGAAAAAGGAACCTCTTTCAATTTTCTTTCCAATTCCTCAAAAGGAATTTTCTATCTGCGTGTAACAGTTTCCCTGGAATCGAACCCGGGCCACAGCAGTGAAAGTGCTGGATCCTAGCCACTAGACCACCAAGGACTTTACTAGAAAAAAGTTGACTGTCGTCAAACCCAATCTAGAAAAGGAACCTCTTTCAATGCTTTCTCCAATAAGAATTTTCTGTCTTTCCGTCTATTATAATATCCCTGACCGGGAATCGAACCCGGGCCACAGCAGTGAGAGTGCTGGATCCTAGCCACTAGTCCATCAGGGACCGAACAGGACAAAAGTTGACTGTCGGAAAACCCATTCTAGAAAAAGGAACCTCTTTCAATTTTCTTTCCAATTCCTCAAAAGGGTCTGTCTGTCTGTCTGTCTGTCTGTCTGTCTGTCTGTCTGTCTGTCTGTCTGTCTGTCTGTCTGTCTGTCTGTCTGTCTGTCTGTCTGTCTGTCTGTCTGTCTGTCTGTCTGTCTGTCTGTCTGTCTGTCTGTCTGTCTGTCTGTCTGTCTGTCTGTCTGTCTGTCTGTCTGTCTGTCTGTCTGTCTGTCTGTCTGTCTGTCTGTCTGTCTGTCTGTCTGTCTGTCTGTCTGTCTGTCTGTCTGTCTGTCTGTCTGTCTGTCTGTCTGTCTGTCTGTCTGTCTGTCTGTCTGTCTGTCTGTCTGTCTGTCTGTCTGTCTGTCTGTCTGTCTGTCTGTCTGTCTGTCTGTCTGTCTGTCTGTCTGTCTGTCTGTCTGTCTGTCTGTCTGTCTGTCTGTCTGTCTGTCTGTCTGTCTGTCTGTCTGTCTGTCTGTCTGTCTGTCTGTCTGTCTGTCTGTCTGTCTGTCTGTCTGTCTGTCTGTCTGTCTGTCTGTCTGTCTGTCTGTCTGTCTGTCTGTCTGTCTGTCTGTCTGTCTGTCTGTCTGTCTGTCTGTCTGTCTGTCTGTCTGTCTGTCTGTCTGTCTGTCTGTCTGTCTGTCTGTCTGTCTGTCTGTCTGTCTGTCTGTCTGTCTGTCTGTCTGTCTGTCTGTCTGTCTGTCTGTCTGTCTGTCTGTCTGTCTGTCTGTCTGTCTGTCTGTCTGTCTGTCTGTCTGTCTGTCTGTCTGTCTGTCTGTCTGTCTGTCTGTCTGTCTGTCTGTCTGTCTGTCTGTCTGTCTGTCTGTCTGTCTGTCTGTCTGTCTGTCTGTCTGTCTGTCTGTCTGTCTGTCTGTCTGTCTGTCTGTCTGTCTGTCTGTCTGTCTGTCTGTCTGTCTGTCTGTCTGTCTGTCTGTCTGTCTGTCTGTCTGTCTGTCTGTCTGTCTGTCTGTCTGTCTGTCTGTCTGTCTGTCTGTCTGTCTGTCTGTCTGTCTGTCTGTCTGTCTGTCTGTCTGTCTGTCTGTCTGTCTGTCTGTCTGTCTGTCTGTCTGTCTGTCTGTCTGTCTGTCTGTCTGTCTGTCTGTCTGTCTGTCTGTCTGTCTGTCTGTCTGTCTGTCTGTCTGTCTGTCTGTCTGTCTGTCTGTCTGTCTGTCTGTCTGTCTGTCTGTCTGTCTGTCTGTCTGTCTGTCTGTCTGTCTGTCTGTCTGTCTGTCTGTCTGTCTGTCTGTCTGTCTGTCTGTCTGTCTGTCTGTCTGTCTGTCTGTCTGTCTGTCTGTCTGTCTGTCTGTCTGTCTGTCTGTCTGTCTGTCTGTCTGTCTGTCTGTCTGTCTGTCTGTCTGTCTGTCTGTCTGTCATAGTTTCCCTGACTGGGAATCGAACCCAGGCCACAGCAGTGAAAGTGCTGGATCCTAGCCACTAGACCACCAAGGACTTTACTAGAAAAAAGTTGACTGTCCTCAAACCCATTCTAGAAAAAGGAACCTCTTTCAATTTTCTTTCCAATTCCTCAAAAGGAATTTTCTATCTGCGTGTAACAGTTTCCCTGACCTGGAATCGAACCCGGGCCACAGCAGTGAGAGTGCTGGATCCTAGCCACTAGACCACCAAGGACTTTACTAGAAAAAAGTTGACTGTCGTCAAACCCATTCTAGAAAAAGGAACCTCTTTCAATTTTCTTTCCAATTCCTCAAAAGGAATTTTCTATCTGCGTGTAACAGTTTCCCTGGAATCGAACCCGGGCCACAGCAGTGAAAGTGCTGGATCCTAGCCACTAGACCACCAAGGACTTTACTAGAAAAAAGTTGACTGTCGTCAAACCCATTCTAGAAAAAGGAACCTCTTTCAATTTTCTTTCCAATTCCTCAAAAGGAATTTTCTATCTGCGTGTAACAGTTTCCCTGGAATCGAACCCGGGCCACAGCAGTGAAAGTGCTGGATCCTAGCCACTAGACCACCAAGGACTTTACTAGAAAAAAGTTGACTGTCGTCAAACCCAATCTAGAAAAGGAACCTCTTTCAATGCTTTCTCCAATAAGAATTTTCTGTCTTTCCGTCTATTATAATATCCCTGACCGGGAATCGAACCCGGGCCACAGCAGTGAGAGTGCTGGATCCTAGCCACTAGTCCATCAGGGACCGAACAGGACAAAAGTTGACTGTCGGAAAACCCATTCTAGAAAAAGGAACCTCTTTCAATTTTCTTTCCAATTCCTCAAAAGGGTCTGTCTGTCTGTCTGTCTGTCTGTCTGTCTGTCTGTCTGTCTGTCTGTCTGTCTGTCTGTCTGTCTGTCTGTCTGTCTGTCTGTCTGTCTGTCTGTCTGTCTGTCTGTCTGTCTGTCTGTCTGTCTGTCTGTCTGTCTGTCTGTCTGTCTGTCTGTCTGTCTGTCTGTCTGTCTGTCTGTCTGTCTGTCTGTCTGTCTGTCTGTCTGTCTGTCTGTCTGTCTGTCTGTCTGTCTGTCTGTCTGTCTGTCTGTCTGTCTGTCTGTCTGTCTGTCTGTCTGTCTGTCTGTCTGTCTGTCTGTCTGTCTGTCTGTCTGTCTGTCTGTCTGTCTGTCTGTCTGTCTGTCTGTCTGTCTGTCTGTCTGTCTGTCTGTCTGTCTGTCTGTCTGTCTGTCTGTCTGTCTGTCTGTCTGTCTGTCTGTCTGTCTGTCTGTCTGTCTGTCTGTCTGTCTGTCTGTCTGTCTGTCTGTCTGTCTGTCTGTCTGTCTGTCTGTCTGTCTGTCTGTCTGTCTGTCTGTCTGTCTGTCTGTCTGTCTGTCTGTCTGTCTGTCTGTCTGTCTGTCTGTCTGTCTGTCTGTCTGTCTGTCTGTCTGTCTGTCTGTCTGTCTGTCTGTCTGTCTGTCTGTCTGTCTGTCTGTCTGTCTGTCTGTCTGTCTGTCTGTCTGTCTGTCTGTCTGTCTGTCTGTCTGTCTGTCTGTCTGTCTGTCTGTCTGTCTGTCTGTCTGTCTGTCTGTCTGTCTGTCTGTCTGTCTGTCTGTCTGTCTGTCTGTCTGTCTGTCTGTCTGTCTGTCTGTCTGTCTGTCTGTCTGTCTGTCTGTCTGTCTGTCTGTCTGTCTGTCTGTCTGTCTGTCTGTCTGTCTGTCTGTCTGTCTGTCTGTCTGTCTGTCTGTCTGTCTGTCTGTCTGTCTGTCTGTCTGTCTGTCTGTCTGTCTGTCTGTCTGTCTGTCTGTCTGTCTGTCTGTCTGTCTGTCTGTCTGTCTGTCTGTCTGTCTGTCTGTCTGTCTGTCTGTCTGTCTGTCTGTCTGTCTGTCTGTCTGTCTGTCTGTCTGTCTGTCTGTCTGTCTGTCTGTCTGTCTGTCTGTCTGTCTGTCTGTCTGTCTGTCTGTCTGTCTGTCTGTCTGTCTGTCTGTCTGTCTGTCTGT